>NW_026868086.1:0-75419 GCF_020745735.1 Hemiscyllium ocellatum | reverse complement strand
CTCTCTTGTCTGCGCCTTTCAACAGTTTACGTGCAGCAGAGATGTTTTGTATGTGAAACCTATTTCCAAAATGACTGTCTGACTTCAATAGCATTTGCATCGGCAATGGAATTGGCTGAGTGGCAGAGTTTAAATGGACGTAAGTTATTGCGCAAATGCGCTCCGAACTGACATCAGCTCTGAACGAATGCACATGCAAGGCTTTCAAGCTCTCGTTTTCGGCACTGCAGTGCTACATTGCAACATCTCACGACGCAACACGGATCTTCGTGTCCTTCAGCTGTTCATCACAGAAGGAACTTTGACGTGGTCGTGAATGCGAGAAGAAAACACCCCTTCCAAGTGTTCCCTGTGCAGAGGGGTAAACGGCAGATCCTCGATGCACTGCTCACGTGTAAAGGGGGCACCCAGATTTGAACTGGGGACCTTCTTGATCTGCAGTCAAATGCTCTACCACTGAGCTACCCCCCATGTGCCCAACGCACTGCATGTTCACACTTTCCACATACTACAGTGACAATTGTCTAAAACACCTTCTTGTCTGCTGCGCCTTTCAACAGTTTACGTGCAGCAGAGATGTTTTGTATGTGAAACCTATTTCCAAAATGACTGTCTGACTTCAATAGCATTTGCATCGGCAATGGAAATGGCTGAGTGGCAGAGTTTAAATGGACGTAAGTTATTGCGCAAATGCCCTCCGAACTGACATCAGCTCTGAACGAATGCACATGCAAGGCTTTCAAGCTCTCGTTTCGGCAACTGCAGTGCTACATTGCAACATGCAACATCTCACGAGGCAACACGGATCTTCGTGTCCTTCAGCTGTTCATCACAGAAGGAACTTTGCCGTGGTCGTTGAATGCGGGAAGAAAACACCCCTTCCAAGGAGTTCCCTGTGCAGAGGGGTGAACGGCAGATCCTCGATGCACTGCTCACGTGTAAAGGGGGCACCCAGATTTGAACTGGGGACCTCTTGATCTGCAGTCAAATGCTCTACCACTGAGCTACACCCCCCAGGTGCCCAACGCACTGCATGTTCACACTTTCCACATACTACAGTGACAATTGTCTAAAACACCTCTCTTGTCTGCGCCTTTCAACAGTTTACGTGCAGCAGAGATGTTTTGTATGTGAAACCTATTTCCAAAATGACTGTCTGACTTCAATAGCATTTGCATCGGCAATGGAAATGGCTGAGTGGCAGAGTTTAATTGGACGTAAGTTATTGCGCAAATGCCCTCCGAACTGACATCAGCTCTGAACGAATGCACATGCAAGGCTTTCAAGCTCTCGTTTCGGCACTGCAGTGCTACATTGCAACATCTCACGAGGCAACACGGATCTTCGTGTCCTTCAGCTGTTCATCACAGAAGGAACTTTGCCGTGGTCGTTGAATGCGGGAAGAAAACACCCCTTCCAAGGAGTTCCCCGGTGCAGAGGGGTGAACGGCAGATCCTCGATGCACTGCTCACGTGTAAAGGGGGCACCCAGATTTGAACTGGGGACCTCTTGATCTGCAGTCAAATGCTCTACCACTGAGCTACACCCCCCCATGTGCCCAACGCACTGCATGTTCACACTTTCCACATACTACAGTGACAATTGTCTAAAACACCTCTCTTGTCTGCGCCTTTCAACAGTTTACGTGCAGCAGAGATGTTTTGTATGTGAAACCTATTTCCAAAATGACTGTCTGACTTCAATAGCATTTGCATCGGCAATGGAAATGGCTGAGTGGCAGAGTTTAAATGGACGTAAGTTATTGCGCAAATGCCCTCCGAACTGACATCAGCTCTGAACGAATGCACATGCAAGGCTTTCAAGCTCTCGTTTCGGCACTGCAGTGCTACATTGCAACATTGCAACATCTCACGAGGCAACACGGATCTTCGTGTCCTTCAGCTGTTCATCACAGAAGGAACTTTGCCGTGGTCGTTGAATGCGGGAAGAAAACACCCCTTCCAAGGTGTTCCCTGTGCAGAGGGGTGAACGGCAGATCCTCGATGCACTGCTCACGTGTAAAGGGGGCACCCAGATTTGAACTGGGGACCTCTTGATCTGCAGTCAAATGCTCTACCACTGAGCTACACCCCCCCGGCCCAACGCACTGCATGTTCACACTTTCCACATACTACAGTGACAATTGTCTAAAACACCTCTCTTGTCTGCGCCTTTCAACAGTTTACGTGCAGCAGAGATGTTTTGTATGTGAAACCTATTTCCAAAATGACTGTCTGACTTCAATAGCATTTGCATCGGCAATGGAAATGGCTGAGTGGCAGAGTTTAATTGGACGTAAGTTATTGCGCAAATGCCCTCCGAACTGACATCAGCTCTGAACGAATGCACATGCAAGGCTTTCAAGCTCTCGTTTCGGCACTGCTGCAGTGCTACATTGCAACATCTCACGAGGCAACACGGATCTTCGTGTCCTTCAGCTGTTCATCACAGAAGGAACTTTGCCGTGGTCGTTGAATGCGGGAAGAAAACACCCCTTCCAAGGAGTTCCCGGTGCAGAGGGGTGAAACGGCAGATCCTCGATGCACTGCTCACGTGTAAAGGGGGCACCCAGATTTGAACTGGGGACCTCTTGATCTGCAGTCAAATGCTCTACCACTGAGCTACACCCCCCCATGGCGCACAACGCACTGCATGTTCACACTTTCCACATACTACAGTGACAAATGTCTCTAAAACACCTCTCTTGTCTGCGCCTTTCAACAGTTTACGTGCAGCAGAGATGTTTTGTATGTGAAACCTATTTCCAAAATGACTGTCTGACTTCAATAGCATTTGCATCGGCAATGGAAATGGCTGAGTGGCAGAGTTTAATTGGACGTAAGTTATTGCGCAAATGCCCTCCGAACTGACATCAGCTCTGAACGAATGCACATGCAAGGCTTTCAAGCTCTCGTTTCGGCACTGCAGTCTACATTGCAACATCGCAACATCTCACGAGGCAACACGGATCTTCGTGTCCTTCAGCTGTTCATCACAGAAGGAACTTTGCCGTGGTCGTTGAATGCGGGAAGAAAACACCCCTTCCAAGAAGTTCCCGGTGCAGAGGGGTGAACGGCAGATCCTCGATGCACTGCTCACGTGTAAAGGGGGCACCCAGATTTGAACTGGGGACCTCTTGATCTGCAGTCAAATGCTCTACCACTGAGCTACACCCCCAGTGCCCAACGCACTGCATGTTCACACTTTCCACATACTACAGTGACAATTGTCTAAAACACCTCTCTTGTCTGCGCCTTTCAACAGTTTACGTGCAGCAGAGATGTTTTGTATGTGAAACCTATTTCCAAAATGACTGTCTGACTTCAATAGCATTTGCATCGGCAATGGAAATGGCTGAGTGGCAGAGTTTAATTGGACGTAAGTTATTGCGCAAATGCCCTCCGAACTGACATCAGCTCTGAACGAATGCACATGCAAGGCTTTCAAGCTCTCGTTTCGGCACTGCAGTGCTACATTGCAACATCTCACGAGGCAACACGGATCTTCGTGTCCTTCAGCTGTTCATCACAGAAGGAACTTTGCCGTGGTCGTTGAATGCGGGAAGAAAACACCCCTTCCAAGGTGTTCCCGGTGCAGAGGGGTAAACGGCAGATCCTCGATGCACTGCTCACGTGTAAAGGGGGCACCCAGATTTGAACTGGGACCTCTTGATCTGCAGTCAAATGCTCTACCACTGAGCTACACCCCCCAGGTGCCCAACGCACTGCATGTTCACACTTTCCACATACTACAGTGACAATTGTCTAAAACACCTCTCTTGTCTGCGCCTTTCAACAGTTTACGTGCAGCAGAGATGTTTTGTATGTGAAACCTATTTCCAAAATGACTGTCTGACTTCAATAGCATTTGCATCGGCAATGGAAATGGCTGAGTGGCAGAGTTTAATTGGACGTAAGTTATTGCGCAAATGCCCTCCGAACTGACATCAGCTCTGAACGAATGCACATGCAAGGCTTTCAAGCTCTCGTTTCGGCACTGCAGTGCTACATTGCAACATCTCACGAGGCAACACGGATCTTCGTGTCCTTCAGCTGTTCATCACAGAAGGAACTTTGCCGTGGTCGTTGAATGCGGGAAGAAAACACCCCTTCCAAGGTGTTCCCGGTGCAGAGGGGTGAACGGCAGATCCTCGATGCACTGCTCACGTGTAAAGGGGGCACCCAGATTTGAACTGGGGACCTCTTGATCTGCAGTCAAATGCTCTACCACTGAGCTACACCCCCCAGGTGCCCAACGCACTGCATGTTCACACTTTCCACATACTACAGTGACAATTGTCTAAAACACCTCTCTTGTCTGCGCCTTTCAACAGTTTACGTGCAGCAGAGATGTTTTGTATGTGAAACCTATTTCCAAAATGACTGTCTGACTTCAATAGCATTTGCATCGGCAATGGAAATGGCTGAGTGGCAGAGTTTAAATGGACGTAAGTTATTGCGCAAATGCCCTCCGAACTGACATCAGCTCTGAACGAATGCACATGCAAGGCTTTCAAGCTCTCGTTTCGGCACTGCAGTGCTACATTGCAACATCTCACGAGGCAACACGGATCTTCGTGTCCTTCAGCTGTTCATCACAGAAGGAACTTTGCCGTGGTCGTTGAATGCGGGAAGAAAACACCCCTTCCAAGGTGTTCCCGGTGCAGAGGGGTGAACGGCAGATCCTCGATGCACTGCTCACGTGTAAAGGGGGCACCCAGATTTGAACTGGGGACCTCTTGATCTGCAGTCAAATGCTCTACCACTGAGCTACACCCCCCAGGTGCCCAACGCACTGCATGTTCACACTTTCCACATACTACAGTGACAATTGTCTAAAACACCTCTCTTGTCTGCGCCTTTCAACAGTTTACGTGCAGCAGAGATGTTTTGTATGTGAAACCTATTTCCAAAATGACTGTCTGACTTCAATAGCATTTGCATCGGCAATGGAAATGGCTGAGTGGCAGAGTTAAATGGACGTAAGTTATTGCGCAAATGCCCTCCGAACTGACATCAGCTCTGAACGAATGCACATGCAAGGCTTTCAAGCTCTCGTTTCGGCACTGCAGTGCTACATTGCAACATCTCACGAGGCAACACGGATCTTCGTGTCCTTCAGCTGTTCATCACAGAAGGAACTTTGCCGTGGTCGTTGAATGCGGGAAGAAAACACCCCTTCCAAGGTGTTCCCGGTGCAGAGGGGTGAACGGCAGATCCTCGATGCACTGCTCACGTGTAAAGGGGGCACCCAGATTTGAACTGGGGACCTCTTGATCTGCAGTCAAATGCTCTACCACTGAGCTACACCCCCCATGTGCCCAACGCACTGCATGTTCACACTTTCCACATACTACAGTGACAATTGTCTAAAACACCTCTCTTGTCTGCGCTTTCAACAGTTTACGTGCAGCAGAGATGTTTTGTATGTGAAACCTATTTCCAAAATGACTGTCTGACTTCAATAGCATTTGCATCGGCAATGGAAATGGCTGAGTGGCAGAGTTTAAATGGACGTAAGTTATTGCGCAAATGCCCTCCGAACTGACATCAGCTCTGAACGAATGCACATGCAAGGCTTTTCAAGCTCTCGTTTCGGCACTGCAGTGCTACATTGCAACATCTCACGAGGCAACACGGATCTTCGTGTCCTTCAGCTGTTCATCACAGAAGGAACTTTGCCGTGGTCGTTGAATGCGGGAAGAAAACACCCCTTCCAAGGTGTTCCCGGTGCAGAGGGGTAAACGGCAGATCCTCGATGCACTGCTCACGTGTAAAGGGGGCACCCAGATTTGAACTGGGGACCTCTTGATCTGCAGTCAAATGCTCTACCACTGAGCTACACCCCCCCATGTGCCCAACGCACTGCATGTTCACACTTTCCACATACTACAGTGACAATTGTCTAAAACACCTCTCTTGTCTGCGCCTTTCAACAGTTTACGTGCAGCAGAGATGTTTTGTATGTGAAACCTATTTCCAAAATGACTGTCTGACTTCAATAGCATTTGCATCGGCAATGGAAATGGCTGAGTGGCAGAGTTTAAATGGATGTAAATTATTGCGCAAATGCCCTCCGAACTGACATCAGCTCTGAACGAATGCACATGCAAGGCTTTCAAGCTCTCGTTTCGGCACTGCAGTGCTACATTGCAACATCTCACGAGGCAACACGGATCTTCGTGTCCTTCAGCTGTTCATCACAGAAGGAACTTTGCCGTGGTCGTTGAATGCGGGAAGAAAACACCCCTTCCAAGGTGTTCCCGGTGCAGAGGGGTGAACGGCAGATCCTCGATGCACTGCTCACGTGTAAAGGGGGCACCCAGATTTGAACTGGGGACCTCTTGATCTGCAGTCAAATGCTCTACCACTGAGCTACACCCCCCATGTGCCCAACGCACTGCATGTTCACACTTTCCACATACTACAGTGACAATTGTCTAAAACACCTCTCTTGTCTGCGCCTTTCAACAGTTTACGTGCAGCAGAGATGTTTTGTATGTGAAACCTATTTCCAAAATGACTGTCTGACTTCAATAGCATTTGCATCGGCAATGGAAATGGCTGAGTGGCAGAGTTTAATTGGACGTAAGTTATTGCGCAAATGCCCTCCGAACTGACATCAGCTCTGAACGAATGCACATGCAAGGCTTTCAAGCTCTCGTTTCGGCACTGCAGTGCTACATTGCAACATCTCACGAGGCAACACGGATCTTCGTGTCCTTCAGCTGTTCATCACAGAAGGAACTTTGCCGTGGTCGTTGAATGCGGGAAGAAAACACCCCTTCCAAGGAGTTCCCGGTGCAGAGGGGTGAACGGCAGATCCTCGATGCACTGCTCACGTGTAAAGGGGGCACCCAGATTTGAACTGGGGACCTCTTGATCTGCAGTCAAATGCTCTACCACTGAGCTACACCCCCCCATGTGCCCAACGCACTGCATGTTCACACTTTCCACATACTACAGTGACAATTGTCTAAAACACCTCTCTTGTCTGCGCCTTTCAACAGTTTACGTGCAGCAGAGATGTTTTGTATGTGAAACCTATTTCCAAAATGACTGTCTGACTTCAATAGCATTTGCATCGGCAATGGAAATGGCTGAGTGGCAGAGTTTAATTGGACGTAAGTTATTGCGCAAATGCCCTCCGAACTGACATCAGCTCTGAACGAATGCACATGCAAGGCTTTCAAGCTCTCGTTTCGGCACTGCAGTGCTACATTGCAACATCTCACGAGGCAACACGGATCTTCGTGTCCTTCAGCTGTTCATCACAGAAGGAACTTTGCCGTGGTCGTTGAATGCGGGAAGAAAACACCCCTTCCAAGGAGTTCCCGGTGCAGAGGGGGGAACGGCAGATCCTCGATGCACTGCTCACGTGTAAAGGGGGCACCCAGATTTGAACTGGGGACCTCTTGATCTGCAGTCAAATGCTCTACCACTGAGCTACACCCCCCAGGCGCCCAACGCACTGCATGTTCACACTTTCCACATACTACAGTGACAATTGTCTAAAACACCTCTCTTGTCTGCGCCTTTCAACAGTTTACGTGCAGCAGAGATGTTTTGTATGTGAAACCTATTTCCAAAATGACTGTCTGACTTCAATAGCATTTGCATCGGCAATGGAAATGGCTGAGTGGCAGAGTTTAATTGGACGTAAGTTATTGCGCAAATGCCCTCCGAACTGACATCAGCTCTGAACGAATGCACATGCAAGGCTTTCAAGCTCTCGTTTCGGCACTGCAGTGCTACATTGCAACATCGCAACATCTCACGAGGCAACACGGATCTTCGTGTCCTTCAGCTGTTCATCACAGAAGGAACTTTGCCGTGGTCGTTGAATGCGGGAAGAAAACACCCCTTCCAAGGAGTTCCCGGTGCAGAGGGGTGAACGGCAGATCCTCGATGCACTGCTCACGTGTAAAGGGGGCACCCAGATTTGAACTGGGGACCTCTTGATCTGCAGTCAAATGCTCTACCACTGAGCTACACCCCCCCATGGGCCCAACGCACTGCATGTTCACACTTTCCACATACTACAGTGACAATTGTCTAAAACACCTCTCTTGTCTGCGCCTTTCAACAGTTTACGTGCAGCAGAGATGTTTTGTATGTGAAACCTATTTCCAAAATGACTGTCTGACTTCAATAGCATTTGCATCGGCAATGGAAATGGCTGAGTGGCAGAGTTTAAATGGACGTAAGTTATTGCGCAAATGCCCTCCGAACTGACATCAGCTCTGAACGAATGCACATGCAAGGCTTTCAAGCTCTCGTTTCGGCACTGCAGTGCTACATTGCAACATCTCACGAGGCAACACGGATCTTCGTGTCCTTCAGCTGTTCATCACAGAAGGAACTTTGCCGTGGTCGTTGAATGCGGGAAGAAAACACCCCTTCCAAGGTGTTCCCTGTGCAGAGGGGTAAACGGCAGATCCTCGATGCACTGCTCACGTGTAAAGGGGGCACCCAGATTTGAACTGGGGACCTCTTGATCTGCAGTCAAATGCTCTACCACTGAGCTACACCCCCCCATGTGCCCAACGCACTGCATGTTCACACTTTCCACATACTACAGTGACAATTGTCTAAAACACCTCTCTTGTCTGCGCCTTTCAACAGTTTACGTGCAGCAGAGATGTTTTGTATGTGAAACCTATTTCCAAAATGACTGTCTGACTTCAATAGCATTTGCATCGGCAATGGAAATGGCTGAGTGGCAGAGTTTAATTGGACGTAAGTTATTGCGCAAATGCCCTCCGAACTGACATCAGCTCTGAACGAATGCACATGCAAGGCTTTCAAGCTCTCGTTTCGGCACTGCAGTGCTACATTGCAACATCTCACGAGGCAACACGGATCTTCGTGTCCTTCAGCTGTTCATCACAGAAGGAACTTTGCCGTGGTCGTTGAATGCGGGAAGAAAACACCCCTTCCAAGGAGTTCCCGGTGCAGAGGGGTGAACGGCAGATCCTCGATGCACTGCTCACGTGTAAAGGGGGCACCCAGATTTGAACTGGGGACCTCTTGATCTGCAGTCAAATGCTCTACCACTGAGCTACACCCCCCAGGTGCCCAACGCACTGCATGTTCACACTTTCCACATACTACAGTGACAATTGTCTAAAACACCTCTCTTGTCTGCGCCTTTCAACAGTTTACGTGCAGCAGAGATGTTTTGTATGTGAAACCTATTTCCAAAATGACTGTCTGACTTCAATAGCATTTGCATCGGCAATGGAAATGGCTGAGTGGCAGAGTTTAATGGACGTAAGTTATTGCGCAAATGCCCTCCGAACTGACATCAGCTCTGAACGAATGCACATGCAAGGCTTTCAAGCTCTCGTTTCGGCACTGCAGTGCTACATTGCAACATCTCACGAGGCAACACGGATCTTCGTGTCCTTCAGCTGTTCATCACAGAAGGAACTTTGCCGTGGTCGTTGAATGCGGGAAGAAAACACCCCTTCCAAGGTGTTCCCGGTGCAGAGGGGTAAACGGCAGATCCTCGATGCACTGCTCACGTGTAAAGGGGGCACCCAGATTTGAACTGGGGACCTCTTGATCTGCAGTCAAATGCTCTACCACTGAGCTACACCCCCCATGTGCCCAACGCACTGCATGTTCACACTTTCCACATACTACAGTGACAATTGTCTAAAACACCTCTCTTGTCTGCGCCTTTCAACAGTTTACGTGCAGCAGAGATGTTTTGTATGTGAAACCTATTTCCAAAATGACTGTCTGACTTCAATAGCATTTGCATCGGCAATGGAAATGGCTGAGTGGCAGAGTTTTATTGGACGTAAGTTATTGCGCAAATGCCCTCCGAACTGACATCAGCTCTGAACGAATGCACATGCAAGGCTTTCAAGCTCTCGTTTCGGCACTGCAGTGCTACATTGCAACATCTCACGAGGCAACACGGATCTTCGTGTCCTTCAGCTGTTCATCACAGAAGGAACTTTGCCGTGGTCGTTGAATGCGGGAAGAAAACACCCCTTCCAAGGTGTTCCCGGTGCAGAGGGGTGAACGGCAGATCCTCGATGCACTGCTCACGTGTAAAGGGGGCACCCAGATTTGAACTGGGGACCTCTTGATCTGCAGTCAAATGCTCTACCACTGAGCTACACCCCCCAGGTGCCCAACGCACTGCATGTTCACACTTTCCACATACTACAGTGACAATTGTCTAAAACACCTCTCTTGTCTGCGCCTTTCAACAGTTTACGTGCAGCAGAGATGTTTTGTATGTGAAACCTATTTCCAAAATGACTGTCTGACTTCAATAGCATTTGCATCGGCAATGGAAATGGCTGAGTGGCAGAGTTTAAATGGACGTAAGTTATTGCGCAAATGCCCTCCGAACTGACATCAGCTCTGAACGAATGCACATGCAAGGCTTTCAAGCTCTCGTTTCGGCACTGCAGTGCTACATTGCAACATCTCACGAGGCAACACGGATCTTCGTGTCCTTCAGCTGTTCATCACAGAAGGAACTTTGCCGTGGTCGTTGAATGCGGGAAGAAAACACCCCTTCCAAGGTGTTCCCGGTGCAGAGGGGTGAACGGCAGATCCTCGATGCACTGCTCACGTGTAAAGGGGGCACCCAGATTTGAACTGGGGACCTCTTGATCTGCAGTCAAATGCTCTACCACTGAGCTACACCCCCCATGTGCCCAACGCACTGCATGTTCACACTTTCCACATACTACAGTGACAATTGTCTAAAACACCTCTCTTGTCTGCGCCTTTCAACAGTTTACGTGCAGCAGAGATGTTTTGTATGTGAAACCTATTTCCAAAATGACTGTCTGACTTCAATAGCATTTGCATCGGCAATGGAAATGGCTGAGTGGCAGAGTTTAAATGGACGTAAGTTATTGCGCAAATGCCCTCCGAACTGACATCAGCTCTGAACGAATGCACATGCAAGGCTTTCAAGCTCTCGTTTCGGCACTGCCGTGCTCCATTGCAACATCTCACGAGGCAACACGGATCTTCGTGTCCTTCAGCTGTTCATCACAGAAGGAACTTTGCCGTGGTCGTTGAATGCGGGAAGAAAACACCCCTTCCAAGGTGTTCCCGGTGCAGAGGGGTGAACGGCAGATCCTCGATGCACTGCTCACGTGTAAAGGGGGCACCCAGATTTGAACTGGGGACCTCTTGATCTGCAGTCAAATGCTCTACCACTGAGCTACACCCCCCAGGTGCCCAACGCACTGCATGTTCACACTTTCCACATACTACAGTGACAATTGTCTAAAACACCTCTCTTGTCTGCGCCTTTCAACAGTTTACGTGCAGCAGAGATGTTTTGTATGTGAAACCTATTTCCAAAATGACTGTCTGACTTCAATAGCATTTGCATCGGCAATGGAAATGGCTGAGTGGCAGAGTTTAATTGGACGTAAGTTATTGCGCAAATGCCCTCCGAACTGACATCAGCTCTGAACGAATGCACATGCAAGGCTTTCAAGCTCTCGTTTCGGCACTGCAGTGCTACATTGCAACATCTCACGAGGCAACACGGATCTTCGTGTCCTTCAGCTGTTCATCACAGAAGGAACTTTGCCGTGGTCGTTGAATGCGGGAAGAAAACACCCCTTCCAAGGTGTTCCCTGTGCAGAGGGGTAAACGGCAGATCCTCGATGCACTGCTCACGTGTAAAGGGGGCACCCAGATTTGAACTGGGGACCTCTTGATCTGCAGTCAAATGCTCTACCACTGAGCTACACCCCCCCATGTGCCCAACGCACTGCATGTTCACACTTTCCACATACTACAGTGACAATTGTCTAAAACACCTCTCTTGTCTGCGCCTTTCAACAGTTTACGTGCAGCAGAGATGTTTTGTATGTGAAACCTATTTCCAAAATGACTGTCTGACTTCAATAGCATTTGCATCGGCAATGGAAATGGCTGAGTGGCAGAGTTTAATTGGACGTAAGTTATTGCGCAAATGCCCTCCGAACTGACATCAGCTCTGAACGAATGCACATGCAAGGCTTTCAAGCTCTCGTTTCGGCACTGCAGTGCTACATTGCAACATCTCACGAGGCAACACGGATCTTCGTGTCCTTCAGCTGTTCATCACAGAAGGAACTTTGCCGTGGTCGTTGAATGCGGGAAGAAAACACCCCTTCCAAGGTGTTCCCGGTGCAGAGGGGTGAACGGCAGATCCTCGATGCACTGCTCACGTGTAAAGGGGGCACCCAGATTTGAACTGGGGACCTCTTGATCTGCAGTCAAATGCTCTACCACTGAGCTACACCCCCCATGTGCCCAACGCACTGCATGTTCACACTTTCCACATACTACAGTGACAATTGTCTAAAACACCTCTCTTGTCTGCGCGTTCCAACAGTTTACGTGCAGCAGAGATGTTTTGTATGTGAAACCTATTTCCAAAATGACTGTCTGACTTCAATAGCATTTGCATCGGCAATGGAAATGGCTGAGTGGCAGAGTTTAATTGGACGTAAGTTATTGCGCAAATGCGCTCCGAACTGACATCAGCTCTGAACGAATGCACATGCAAGGCTTTCAAGCTCTCGTTTCGGCACTGCAGTGCTACATTGCAACATCTCACGAGGCAACACGGATCTTCGTGTCCTTCAGCTGTTCATCACAGAAGGAACTTTGCCGTGGTCGTTGAATGCGGGAAGAAAACACCCCTTCCAAGGAGTTCCCGGTGCAGAGGGGTGAACGGCAGATCCTCGATGCACTGCTCACGTGTAAAGGGGGCACCCAGATTTGAACTGGGGACCTCTTGATCTGCAGTCAAATGCTCTACCACTGAGCTACACCCCCCAGGCGGAAAACACGTTGCATGCTCACACTTTCCACATACTACAGTGACAATTGTCTAAAACACCTCTCTTGTCTGCGCCTTTCAACAGTTTACGTGCAGCAGAGATGTTTTGTATGTGAAACCTATTTCCAAAATGACTGTCTGACTTCAATAGCATTTGCATCGGCAATGGAAATGGCTGAGTGGCAGAGTTTAATTGGACCTAAGTTATTGCGCAAATGCCCTCCGAACTGACATCAGCTCTGAACGAATGCACATGCAAGGCTTTCAAGCTCTCGTTTCGGCACTGCAGTGCTACATTGCAACATCGCAACATCTCACGAGGCAACACGGATCTTCGTGTCCTTCAGCTGTTCATCACAGAAGGAACTTTGCCGTGGTCGTTGAATGCGGGAAGAAAACACCCCTTCCAAGGAGTTCCCGGTGCAGAGGGGTGAACGGCAGATCCTCGATGCACTGCTCACGTGTAAAGGGGCACCCAGATTTGAACTGGGGACCTCTTGATCTGCAGTCAAATGCTCTACCACTGAGCTACACCCCCCCATGGGCCCAACGCACTGCATGTTCACACTTTCCACATACTACAGTGACAATTGTCTAAAACACCTCTCTTGTCGGCGCCTTTCAACAGTTTACGTGCAGCAGAGATGTTTTGTATGTGAAACCTATTTCCAAAATGACTGTCTGACTTCAATAGCATTTGCATCGGCAATGGAAATGGCTGAGTGGCAGAGTTTAAATGGACGTAAGTTATTGCGCAAATGCCCTCCGAACTGACATCAGCTCTGAACGAATGCACGTGCAAGGCTTTCAAGCTCTCGTTTCGGCACTGCAGTGCTACATTGCAACATCTCACGAGGCAACACGGATCTTCGTGTCCTTCAGCTGTTCATCACAGAAGGAACTTTGCCGTGGTCGTTGAATGCGGGAAGAAAACACCCCTTCCAAGGAGTTCCCTGTGCAGAGGGGTGAACGGCAGATCCTCGGTGCACTGCTCACGTGTAAAGGGGCACCCAGATTTGAACTGGGACCTCTTGATCTGCAGTCAAATGCTCTACCACTGAGCTACACCCCCCCATGGGCCCAACGCACTGCATGTTCACACTTTGCACATACTACAGTGACAATTGTCTAAAACACCTCTCTTGTCTGCGCCTTTCAACAGTTTACGTGCAGCAGAGATGTTTTGTATGTGAAACCTATTTCCAAAATGACTGTCTGACTTCAATAGCATTTGCATCGGCAATGGAAATGGCTGAGTGGCAGAGTTTAAATGGACGTAAGTTATTGCGCAAATGCCCGCCGAACTGACATCAGCTCTGAACGAATGCACATGCAAGGCTTTCAAGCTCTCGTTTCGGCACTGCCGTGCTACATTGCAACATCTCACGAGGCAACACGGATCTTCGTGTCCTTCAGCTGTTCATCACAGAAGGAACTTTGCCGTGGTCGTTGAATGCGGGAAGAAAACACCCCTTCCCAGGTGTTCCCGTGCAGAGGGGTAAACGGCAGATCCTCGATGCACTGCTCACGTGCAAAGGGGGCACCCAGATTTGAACTGGGGACCTCTTGATCTGCAGTCAAATGCTCTACCACTGAGCTACACCCCCCATGTGCCCAACGCACTGCATGTTCACACTTTCCACATACTACAGTGACAATTGTCTAAAACACCTCTCTTGTCTGCGCTTTCAACAGTTTACGTGCAGCAGAGATGTTTTGTATGTGAAACCTATTTCCAAAATGACTGTCTGACTTCAATAGCATTTGCATCGGCAATGGAAATGGCTGAGTGGCAGAGTTTAATTGGACGTAAGTTATTGCGCAAATGCCCTCCGAACTGACATCAGCTCTGAACGAATGCACATGCAAGGCTTTCAAGCTCTCGTTTCGGCACTGCAGTGCTACATTGCAACATCTCACGAGGCAACACGGATCTTCGTGTCCTTCAGCTGTTCATCACAGAAGGAACTTTGCCGTGGTCGTTGAATGCGGGAAGAAAACACCCCTTCCAAGGAGTTCCCGGTGCAGAGGGGTAAACGGCAGATCCTCGATGCACTGCTCACGTGTAAAGGGGGCACCCAGATTTGAACTGGGGACCTCTTGATCTGCAGTCAAATGCTCTACCACTGAGCTACACCCCCCAGGTGCCCAACGCACTGCATGTTTACACTTTCCACATACTACAGTGACAATTGTCTAAAACACCTCTCTTGTCTGCGCCTTTCAACAGTTTACGTGCAGCAGAGATGTTTTGTATGTGAAACCTATTTCCAAAATGACTGTCTGACTTCAATAGCATTTGCATCGGCAATGGAAATGGCTGAGTGGCAGAGTTTAATTGGACCTAAGTTATTGCGCAAATGCCCTCCGAACTGACATCAGCTCTGAACGAATGCACATGCAAGGCTTTCAAGCTCTCGTTTCGGCACTGCAGTGCTACATTGCAACATCGCAACATCTCACGAGGCAACACGGATCTTCGTGTCCTTCAGCTGTTCATCACAGAAGGAACTTTGCCGTGGTCGTTGAATGCGGGAAGAAAACACCCCTTCCAAGGAGTTCCCGGTGCAGAGGGGTGAACGGCAGATCCTCGATGCACTGCTCACGTGTAAAGGTGACACCCAGATTTAAACTGGGGACCTCTTGATTTGCAGTCAAATGCTCTACCACTGAGCTACACCCCCCATGGGCCCAACGCACTGCATGTTCACACTTTGCACATACTACAGTGACAATTGTCTAAAACACCTCTCTTGTCTGCGCCTTTCAACAGTTTACGTGCAGCAGAGATGTTTTGTATGTGAAACCTATTTCCAAAATGACTGTCTGACTTCAATAGCATTTGCATCGGCAATGGAAATGGCTGAGTGGCAGAGTTTAAATGGATGTAAGTTATTGCGCAAATGCCCTCCGAACTGACATCAGCTCTGAACGAATGCACGTGCAAGGCTTTCAAGCTCTCGTTTCGGCACTGCAGTGCTACATTGCAACATCTCACGACGCAACACGGATCTTCGTGTCCTTCAGCTGTTCATCACAGAAGGAACTTTGCCGTGGTCGTTGAATGCGGGAAGAAAACACCCCTTCCAAGGTGTTCCCTGTGCAGAGGGGAAAACGGCAGATCCTCGATGCACTGCTCACGTGTAAAGGGGGCACCCAGATTTGAACTGAGGACCTCTTGATCTGCAGTCAAATGCTCTACCACTGAGCTACACCCCCCATGTGCCCAACGCACTGCATGTTCACACTTTCCACATACTACAGTGACAATTGTCGAAAACACCTCTCTTGTCTGCGCGTTCCAACAGTTTACGTGCAGCAGAGATGTTTTGTATGTGAAACCTATTTCCAAAATGACTGTCTGACTTCAATAGCATTTGCATCGGCAATGGAAATGGCTGAGTGGCAGAGTTTAAATGGACGTAAGTTATTGCGCAAATGCGCTCCGAACTGACATCAGCTCTGAACGAATGCACATGCAAGGCTTTCAAGCTCTCGTTTCGGCACTGCAGTGCTACATTGCAACATCTCACGAGGCAACACGGATCTTCGTGTCCTTCAGCTGTTCATCACAGAAGGAACTTTGCCGTGGTCGTTGAATGCGGGAAGAAAACACCCCTTCCAAGGTGTTCCCTGTGCAGAGGGGTAAACGGCAGATCCTCGATTCACTGCTCACGTGTAAAGGGGGCACCCAGATTTGAACTGGGGACCTCTTGATCTGCAGTCAAATGCTCTACCACAGAGCTACACCCCCCAGTTGGGGAACGCACTGCATGTTCACACTTTCCACATACTACAGTGACAATTGTCTAAAACACCTCTCTTGTCTGCGCCTTTCAACAGTTTACGTGCAGCAGAGATGTTTTGTATGTGAAACCTATTTCCAAAATGACTGTCTGACTTGAATAGCATTTGCATCGGCAATGGAAATGGCTGAGTGGCAGAGTTTAATTGGACGTAAGTTATTGCGCAAATGCCCTCCGAACTGACATCAGCTCTGAACGAATGCACATGCAAGGCTTTCAAGCTCTGGTTTCGGCACTGCCGTGCTACATTGCAACATCTCACGAGGCAACACGGATCTTCGTGTCCTTCAGCTGTTCATCACAGAAGGAACTTTGCCGTGGTCGTTGAATGCGGGAAGAAAACACCCCTTCCAAGGTGTTCCCGGTGCAGAGGGGTAAACGGCAGATCCTCGATGCACTGCTCACGTGTAAAGGTGGCACCCAGATTTGAACTGAGGACCTCTTGATCTGCAGTCAAATGCTCTACCACTTGGCTACACCCCACCATGTGCCCAACGCACTGCATGTTCACACTTTCCACATACTACAGTGACAATTGTCTAAAACACCTCTCTTGTCTGCGCCTTTCAACAGTTTACGTGCAGCAGAGATGTTTTGTATGTGAAACCTATTTCCAAAATGACTGTCTGACTTCAATAGCATTTGCATCGGCAATGGAAATGGCTGAGTGGCAGAGTTTAAATGGACGTAAGTTATTGCGCAAATGCCCTACGAACTGACATCAGCTCTGAACGAATGCACATGCAAGGCTTTCAAGCTCTCGTTTCGGCACTGCAGTGCTACATTGCAACATCTCACGAGGCAACACGGATCTTCGTGTCCTTCAGCTGTTCATCACAGAAGGAACTTTGCCGTGGTCGTTGAATGCGGGAAGAAAACACCCCTTCCAAGGAGTTCCCGGTGCAGAGGGGCGAACGGCAGATCCTCGATGCACTGCTCACGTGTAAAGGGGGCACCCAGATTTGAACTGGGGACCTCTTGATCTGCAGTCAAATGCTCTACCACTGAGCTACACCCCCCATGTGCCCAACGCACTGCATGTTCACACTTTCCACATACTACAGTGACAATTGTCTAAAACACCTCTCTTGTCTGCGCCTTTCAACAGTTTACGTGCAGCAGAGATGTTTTGTATGTGAAACCTATTTCCAAAATGACTGTCTGACTTCAATAGCATTTGCATCGGCAATGGAAATGGCTGAGTGGCAGAGTTTAATTGGACGTAAGTTATTGCGCAAATGCCCTACGAACTGACATCAGCTCTGAACGAATGCACATGCAAGGCTTTCAAGCTCTCGTTTCGGCACTGCAGTGCTACATTGCAACATCTCACGAGGCAACACGGATCTTCGTGTCCTTCAGCTGTTCATCACAGAAGGAACTTTGCCGTGGTCGTTGAATGCGGGAAGAAAACACCCCTTCCAAGGAGTTCCCGGTGCAGAGGGGCGAACGGCAGATCCTCGATGCACTGCTCACGTGTAAAGGGGGCACCCAGATTTGAACTGGGGACCTCTTGATCTGCAGTCAAACGCTGTACCACTGAGCTACACCCCCCAGGCGCGCAACGCACTGCATGTTTACACTTTCCACATACTACAGTGACAATTGTCTAAAACACCTCTCTTGTCTGCGCCTTTCAACAGTTTACGTGCAGCAGAGATGTTTTGTATGTGAAACCTATTTCCAAAATGACTGTCTGACTTCAATAGCATTTGCATCGGCAATGGAAATGGCTGAGTGGCAGAGTTTAATTGGACCTAAGTTATTGCGCAAATGCCCTCCGAACTGACATCAGCTCTGAACGAATGCACATGCAAGGCTTTCAAGCTCTCGTTTCGGCACTGCAGTGCTACATTGCAACATCGCAACATCTCACGAGGCAACACGGATCTTCGTGTCCTTCAGCTGTTCATCACAGAAGGAACTTTGCCGTGGTCGTTGAATGCGGGAAGAAAACACCCCTTCCAAGGAGTTCCCGGTGCAGAGGGGTGAACGGCAGATCCTCGATGCACTGCTCACGTGTAAAGGTGACACCCAGATTTAAACTGGGGACCTCTTGATTTGCAGTCAAATGCTCTACCACTGAGCTACACCCCCCCCATGGGCCCAACGCACTGCATGTTCACACTTTGCACATACTACAGTGACAATTGTCTTAAACACCTCTCTTGTCTGCGCCTTTCAACAGTTTACGTGCAGCAGAGATGTTTTGTATGTGAAACCTATTTCCAAAATGACTGTCTGACTTCAATAGCATTTGCATCGGCAATGGAAATGGCTGAGTGGCAGAGTTTAAATGGATGTAAGTTATTGCGCAAATGCCCTCCGAACTGACATCAGCTCTAAACGAATGCACGTGCAAGGCTTTCAAGCTCTCGTTTCGGCACTGCAGTGCTACATTGCAACATCTCATGACGCAACACGGATCTTCGTGTCCTTCAGCTGTTCATCACAGAAGGAACTTTGCCGTGGTCGTTGAATGCGGGAAGAAAACACCCCTTCCACGGTGTTCCCTGTGCAGAGGGGTAAACGGCAGATCCTCGATGCACTGCTCACGTGTAAAGGGGGCACCCAGATTTGAACTGAGAACCTCTTGATCTGCAGTCAAATGCTCTACCACTTGGCTACACCCCCCCCATGTGCCCAAGGCACGGCATGTTCACACTTTCCACATACTACAGTGACAATTGTCGAAAACACCTCTCTTGTCTGCGCGTTCCAACAGTTTACGTGCAGCAGAGATGTTTTGTATGTGAAACCTATTTCCAAAATGACTGTCTGACTTCAATAGCATTTGCATCGGCAATGGAAATGGCTGAGTGGCAGAGTTTAAATGGACGTAAGTTATTGCGCAAATGCGCTCCGAACTGACATCAGCTCTGAACGAATGCACATTCAAGGCTTTCAAGCTCTCGTTTCGGCACTGCAGTGCTACATTGCAACATCTCACGACGCAACACGGATCTTCGTGTCCTTCAGCTGTTCATCACAGAAGGAACTTTGCCGTGGTCGTTGAATGCGGGAAGAAAACACCCCTTCCAAGGTGTTCCCTGTGCAGAGGGGTAAACGGCAGATCCTCGATTCACTGCTCACGTGTAAAGGGGGCACCCAGATTTGAACTGGGGACCTCTTGATCTGCAGTCAAATGCTCTACCACTGAGCTACACCCCCCATGTGCCCAACGCACTGCATGTTCACACTTTCCACATACTACAGTGACAAATGTCTAAAACACCTCTCTTGTCTGCGCCTTTCAACAGTTTACGTGCAGCAGAGATGTTTTGTATGTGAAACCTATTTCCAAAATGACTGTCTGACTTCAATAGCATTTGCATCGGCAATGGAAATGGCTGAGTGGCAGAGTTTAATTGGACCTAAGTTATTGCGCAAATGCCCTCCGAACTGACATCAGCTCTGAACGAATGCACATGCAAGGCTTTCAAGCTCTCGTTTCGGCACTGCAGTGCTACATTGCAACATCGCAACATCTCACGAGGCAACACGGATCTTCGTGTCCTTCAGCTGTTCATCACAGAAGGAACTTTGCCGTGGTCGTTGAATGCGGGAAGAAAACACCCCTTCCAAGGAGTTCCCTGTGCAGAGGGGTGAACGGCAGATCCTCGATGCACTGCTCACGTGTAAAGGTGACACCCAGATTTAAACTGGGGACCTCTTGATTTGCAGTCAAATGCTCTACCACTGAGCTACACCCCCCATGGGCCCAACGCACTGCATGTTCACACTTTGCACATACTACAGTGACAATTGTCTAAAACACCTCTCTTGTCTGCGCCTTTCAACAGTTTACGTGCAGCAGAGATGTTTTGTATGTGAAACCTATTTCCAAAATGACTGTCTGACTTCAATAGCATTTGCATCGGCAATGGAAATGGCTGAGTGGCAGAGTTTAAATGGATGTAAGTTATTGCGCAAATGCCCTCCGAACTGACATCAGCTCTAAACGAATGCACGTGCAAGGCTTTCAAGCTCTCGTTTCGGCACTGCAGTGCTACATTGCAACATCTCATGACGCAACACGGATCTTCGTGTCCTTCAGCTGTTCATCACAGAAGGAACTTTGCCGTGGTCGTTGAATGCGGGAAGAAAACACCCCTTCCACGGTGTTCCCTGTGCAGAGGGGTGAACGGCAGATCCTCGATGCACTGCTCACGTGTAAAGGGGGCACCCAGATTTGAACTGAGGACCTCTTGATCTGCAGTCAAATGCTCTACCACTGAGCTACACCCCCCATGTGCCCAACGCACTGCATGTTCACACTTTCCACATACTACAGTGACAATTGTCGAAAACACCTCTCTTGTCTGCGCGTTCCAACAGTTTACGTGCAGCAGAGATGTTTTGTATGTGAAACCTATTTCCAAAATGACTGTCTGACTTCAATAGCATTTGCATCGGCAATGGAAATGGCTGAGTGGCAGAGTTTAAATGGACGTAAGTTATTGCGCAAATGCGCTCCGAACTGACATCAGCTCTGAACGAATGCACATTCAAGGCTTTCAAGCTCTCGTTTCGGCACTGCAGTGCTACATTGCAACATCTCACGACGCAACACGGATCTTCGTGTCCTTCAGCTGTTCATCACAGAAGGAACTTTGCCGTGGTCGTTGAATGCGGGAAGAAAACACCCCTTCCAAGGTGTTCCCGGTGCAGAGGGGTAAACGGCAGATCCTCGATTCACTGCTCACGTGTAAAGGGGGCACCCAGATTTGAACTGGGGACCTCTTGATCTGCAGTCAAATGCTCTACCACAGAGCTACACGCCCCAGTTGGGGAACGCGCTGCATGCTCACACTTTCCACATACTACAGTGACAAATGTCTAAAACACCTCTCTTGTCTGCGCCTTTCAACAGTTTACGTGCAGCAGAGATGTTTTGTATGTGAAACCTATTTCCAAAATGACTGTCTGACTTGAATAGCATTTGCATCGGCAATGGAAATGGCTGAGTGGCAGAGTTTAAATGGACGTAAGTTATTGCGCAAATGCCCTCCGAACTGACATCAGCTCTGAACGAATGCACATGCAAGGCTTTCAAGCTCTGGTTTCGGCACTGCCGTGCTACATTGCAACATCTCACGAGGCAACACGGATCTTCGTGTCCTTCAGCTGTTCATCACAGAAGGAACTTTGCCGTGGTCGTTGAATGCGGGAAGAAAACACCCCTTCCCAGGTGTTCCCTGTGCAGAGAAGTAAACGGCAGATCCTCGATGCACTGCTCACGTGTAAAGGGGGCACCCAGATTTGAACTGGGGACCTCTTGATCTGCAGTCAAATGCTCTACCACTGAGCTACACCCCCCATGTGCCCAACGCACTGCATGTTCACACTTTCCACATACTACAGTGACAATTGTCTAAAACACCTCTCTTGTCTGCGCCTTTCAACAGTTTACGTGCAGCAGAGATGTTTTGTATGTGAAACCTATTTCCAAAATGACTGTCTGACTTCAATAGCATTTGCATCGGCAGTGGAAATGGCTGAGTGGCAGAGTTTAAATGGATGTAAATTATTGCGCAAATGCCCTCCGAACTGACATCAGCTCTGAACGAATGCACATGCAAGGCTTTCAAGCTCTCGTTTCGGCACTGCAGTGCTACATTGCAACATCTCACGACGCAACACGGATCTTCGTGTCCTTCAGCTGTTCATCACAGAAGGAACTTTGCCGTGGTCGTTGAATGCGGGAAGAAAACACCCCTTCCAAGGTGTTCCCTGTGCAGAGGGGTAAACGGCAGATCCTCGATGCACTGCTCACGTGTAAAGGTGGCACCCAGATTTGAACTGAGGACCTCTTGATCTGCAGTCAAATGCTCTACCACTTGGCTACACCCCCCCCATGTGCCCAACGCACTGCATGTTCACACTTTCCACATACTACAGTGACAATTGTCTAAAACACCTCTCTTGTCTGCGCCTTTCAACAGTTTACGTGCAGCAGAGATGTTTTGTATGTGAAACCTATTTCCAAAATGACTGTCTGACTTCAATAGCATTTGCATCGGCAATGGAAATGGCTGAGTGGCAGAGTTTAATTGGACGTAAGTTATTGCGCAAATGCCCTACGAACTGACATCAGCTCTGAACGAATGCACATGCAAGGCTTTCAAGCTCTCGTTTCGGCACTGCAGTGCTACATTGCAACATGCAACATCTCACGAGGCAACACGGATCTTCGTGTCCTTCAGCTGTTCATCACAGAAGGAACTTTGCCGTGGTCGTTGAATGCGGGAAGAAAACACCCCTTCCAAGGAGTTCCCGGTGCAGAGGGGCGAACGGCAGATCCTCGATGCACTGCTCACGTGTAAAGGGGGCACCCAGATTTGAACTGGGGACCTCTTGATCTGCAGTCAAATGCTCTACCACTGAGCTACACCCCCCAGGTGCCCAACGCACTGCATGTTCACACTTTCCACATACTACAGTGACAATTGTCGAAAACACCTCTCTTGTCTGCGCGTTCCAACAGTTTACGTGCAGCAGAGATGTTTTGTATGTGAAACCTATTTCCAAAATGACTGTCTGACTTCAATAGCATTTGCATCGGCAATGGAAATGGCTGAGTGGCAGAGTTTAAATGGACGTAAGTTATTGCGCAAATGCGCTCCGAACTGACATCAGCTCTGAACGAATGCACATGCAAGGCTTTCAAGCTCTCGTTTCGGCACTGCAGTGCTACATTGCAACATCTCACGACGCAACACGGATCTTCGAGTCCTTCAGCTGTTCATCACAGAAGGAACTTTGCCGTGGTCGTTGAATGCGGGAAGAAAACACCCCTTCCCAGGTGTTCCCTGTGCAGAGGGGTAAACGGCAGATCCTCGATGCACTGCTCACGTGTAAAGGGGGCACCCAGATTTGAACTGGGGACCTCTTGATCTGCAGTCAAATGCTCTACCACTGAGCTACACCCCCCAGGCGGAAAACACGTTGCATGCTCACACTTTCCACATACTACAGTGACAATTGTCTAAAACACCTCTCTTGTCTGCGCCTTTCAACAGTTTACGTGCAGCAGAGATGTTTTGTATGTGAAACCTATTTCCAAAATGACTGTCTGACTTCAATAGCATTTGCATCGGCAATGGAAATGGCTGAGTGGCAGAGTTTAATTGGACCTAAGTTATTGCGCAAATGCCCTCCGAACTGACATCAGCTCTGAACGAATGCACATGCAAGGCTTTCAAGCTCTCGTTTCGGCACTGCAGTGCTACATTGCAACATCGCAACATCTCACGAGGCAACACGGATCTTCGTGTCCTTCAGCTGTTCATCACAGAAGGAACTTTGCCGTGGTCGTTGAATGCGGGAAGAAAACACCCCTTCCAAGGTGTTCCCGGTGCAGAGGGGTGAACGGCAGATCCTCGATGCACTGCTCACGTGTAAAGGGGGCACCCAGATTTGAACTGGGGACCTCTTGATCTGCAGTCAAATGCTCTACCACTGAGCTACACCCCCCATGTGCCCAACGCACTGCATGTTCACACTTTCCACATACTACAGTGACAATTGTCTAAAACACCTCTCTTGTCGGCGCCTTTCAACAGTTTACGTGCAGCAGAGATGTTTTGTATGTGAAACCTATTTCCAAAATGACTGTCTGACTTCAATAGCATTTGCATCGGCAATGGAAATGGCTGAGTGGCAGAGTTTAATTGGACGTAAGTTATTGCGCAAATGCCCTCCGAACTGACATCAGCTCTGAACGAATGCACATGCAAGGCTTTCAAGCTCTCGTTTCGGCACTGCAGTGCTACATTGCAACATCTCACGAGGCAACACGGATCTTCGTGTCCTTCAGCTGTTCATCACAGAAGGAACTTTGCCGTGGTCGTTGAATGCGGGAAGAAAACACCCCTTCCAAGGAGTTCCCGGTGCAGAGGGGTGAACGGCAGATCCTCGGTGCACTGCTCACGTGTAAAGGGGGCACCCAGATTTAAACTGGGGACTTCTTGATTTGCAGTCAAATGCTCTACCACTGAGCTACACCCCCCCATGGGCCCAACGCACTGCATGTTCACACTTTGCACATACTACAGTGACAATTGTCTTAAACACCTCTCTTGTCTGCGCCTTTCAACAGTTTACGTGCAGCAGAGATGTTTTGTATGTGAAACCTATTTCCAATATGACTGTCTGACTTCAATAGCATTTGCATCGGCAATGGAAATGGCTGAGTGGCAGAGTTTAAATGGACGTAAGTTATTGCGCAAATGCCCGCCGAACTGACATCAGCTCTGAACGAATGCACATGCTAGGCTTTCAAGCTCTGGTTTCGGCACTGCCGTGCTACATTGCAACATCTCACGAGGCAACACGGATCTTCGTGTCCTTCAGCTGTTCATCACAGAAGGAACTTTGCCGGGGTCGTTGAATGCGGGAAGAAAACACCCCTTCCCAGGTGTTCCCTGTGCAGAGGGGTAAACGGCAGATCCTCGATGCACTGCTCACGTGTAAAGGGGGCACCCAGATTTGAACTGGGGACCTCTTGATCTGCAGTCAAATGCTCCACCACTGAGCTACACCCCCCATGTGCCCAACGCACTGCATGTTCACACTTTCCACATACTACAGTGACAATTGTCTAAAACACCTCTCTTGTCTGCGCCTTTCAACAGTTTACGTGCAGCAGAGATGTTTTGTATGTGAAACCTATTTCCAAAATGACTGTCTGACTTGAATAGCATTTGCATCGGCAATGGAAATGGCTGAGTGGCAGAGTTTAAATGGACGTAAGTTATTGCGCAAATGCCCTACGAACTGACATCAGCTCTGAACGAATGCACATGCAAGGCTTTCAAGCTCTCGTTTCGGCACTGCAGTGCTACATCGCAACATCTCACGAGGCAACACGGATCTTCGTGTCCTTCAGCTGTTCATCACAGAAGGAACTTTGCCGTGGTCGTTGAATGCGGGAAGAAAACACCCCTTCCAAGGTGTTCCCTGTGCAGAGGGGAAAACGGCAGATCCTCGATGCACTGCTCACGTGTAAAGGGGGCACCCAGATTTGAACTGAGGACCTCTTGATCTGCAGTCAAATGCTCTACCACTTGGCTACACCCCCCCCATGTGCCCAAGGCACGGCATGTTCACACTTTCCACATACTACAGTGACAATTGTCGAAAACACCTCTCTTGTCTGCGCGTTCCAACAGTTTACGTGCAGCAGAGATGTTTTGTATGTGAAACCTATTTCCAAAATGACTGTCTGACTTCAATAGCATTTGCATCGGCAATGGAAATGGCTGAGTGGCAGAGTTTAAATGGACGTAAGTTATTGCGCAAATGCGCTCCGAACTGACATCAGCTCTGAACGAATGCACATGCAAGGCTTTCAAGCTCTCGTTTCGGCACTGCAGTGCTACATTGCAACATCTCACGAGGCAACACGGATCTTCGTGTCCTTCAGCTGTTCATCACAGAAGGAACTTTGCCGTGGTCGTTGAATGCGGGAAGAAAACACCCCTTCCAAGGTGTTCCCGGTGCAGAGGGGTAAACGGCAGATCCTCGATTCACTGCTCACGTGTAAAGGGGGCACCCAGATTTGAACTGGGGACCTCTTGATCTGCAGTCAAATGCTCTACCACTGAGCTACACCCCCCATGTGCCCAACGCACTGCATGTTCACACTTTCCACATACTACAGTGACAAATGTCTAAAACACCTCTCTTGTCTGCGCCTTTCAACAGTTTACGTGCAGCAGAGATGTTTTGTATGTGAAACCTATTTCCAAAATGACTGTCTGACTTGAATAGCATTTGCATCGGCAATGGAAATGGCTGAGTGGCAGAGTTTAAATGGACGTAAGTTATTGCGCAAATGCCCTCCGAACTGACATCAGCTCTGAACGAATGCACATGCAAGGCTTTCAAGCTCTGGTTTCGGCACTGCCGTGCTACATTGCAACATCTCACGACGCAACACGGATCTTCGTGTCCTTCAGCTGTTCATCACAGAAGGAACTTTGCCGTGGTCGTTGAATGCGGGAAGAAAACACCCCTTCCAAGGTGTTCCCTGTGCAGAGGGGTAAACGGCAGATCCTCGATGCACTGCTCACGTGTAAAGGTGGCACCCAGATTTGAACTGAGGACCTCTTGATCTGCAGTCAAATGCTCTACCACTTGGCTACACCCCCCCATGTGCCCAACGCACTGCATGTTCACACTTTCCACATACTACAGTGACAATTGTCTAAAACACCTCTCTTGTCTGCGCCTTTCAACAGTTTACGTGCAGCAGAGATGTTTTGTATGTGAAACCTATTTCCAAAATGACTGTCTGACTTCAATAGCATTTGCATCGGCAATGGAAATGGCTGAGTGGCAGAGTTTAAATGGACGTAAGTTATTGCGCAAATGCCCTACGAACTGACATCAGCTCTGAACGAATGCACATGCAAGGCTTTCAAGCTCTCGTTTCGGCACTGCAGTGCTACATTGCAACATCTCACGAGGCAACACGGATCTTCGTGTCCTTCAGCTGTTCATCACAGAAGGAACTTTGCCGTGGTCGTTGAATGCGGGAAGAAAACACCCCTTCCAAGGTGTTCCCGGTGCAGAGGGGTAAACGGCAGATCCTCGATGCACTGCTCACGTGTAAAGGGGGCACCCAGATTTGAACTGGGGACCTCTTGATCTGCAGTCAAATGCTCTACCACTGAGCTACACCCCCCATGTGCCCAACGCACTGCATGTTCACACTTTCCACATACTACAGTGACAATTGTCTAAAACACCTCTCTTGTCTGCGCCTTTCAACAGTTTACGTGCAGCAGAGATGTTTTGTATGTGAAACCTATTTCCAAAATGACTGTCTGACTTCAATAGCATTTGCATCGGCAATGGAAATGGCTGAGTGGCAGAGTTTAAATGGACGTAAGTTATTGCGCAAATGCCCTCCGAACTGACATCAGCTCTGAACGAATGCACATGCAAGGCTTTCAAGCTCTCGGTTTCGGCACTGCAGTGCTACATTGCAACATCTCACGAGGCAACACGGATCTTCGTGTCCTTCAGCTGTTCATCACAGAAGGAACTTTGCCGTGGTCGTTGAATGCGGGAAGAAAACACCCCTTCCCAGGTGTTCCCTGTGCAGAGGGTAAACGGCAGATCCTCGATGCACTGCTCACGTGTAAAGGGGGCACCCAGATTTGAACTGGGGACCTCTTGATCTGCAGTCAAATGCTCTACCACTGAGCTACACCCCCCATGTGCCCAACGCACTGCATGTTCACACTTTCCACATACTACAGTGACAATTGTCTAAAACACCTCTCTTGTCTGCGCCTTTCAACAGTTTACGTGCAGCAGAGATGTTTTGTATGTGAAACCTATTTCCAAAATGACTGTCTGACTTCAATAGCATTTGCATCGGCAATGGAAATGGCTGAGTGGCAGAGTTTAATGGACGTAAGTTATTGCGCAAATGCCCTACGAACTGACATCAGCTCTGAACGAATGCACATGCAAGGCTTTCAAGCTCTCGTTTCGGCACTGCAGTGCTACATTGCAACATCTCACGAGGCAACACGGATCTTCGTGTCCTTCAGCTGTTCATCACAGAAGGAACTTTGCCGTGGTCGTTGAATGCGGGAAGAAAACACCCCTTCCAAGGAGTTCCCGGTGCAGAGGGGTAAACGGCAGATCCTCGATGCACTGCTCACGTGTAAAGGGGGCACCCAGATTTGAACTGGGGACCTCTTGATCTGCAGTCAAATGCTCTACCACTGAGCTACACCCCCCAGGTGCCCAACGCACTGCATGTTCACACTTTCCACATACTACAGTGACAATTGTCTAAAACACCTCTCTTGTCTGCGCTTTCAACAGTTTACGTGCAGCAGAGATGTTTTGTATGTGAAACCTATTTCCAAAATGACTGTCTGACTTCAATAGCATTTGCATCGGCAATGGAAATGGCTGAGTGGCAGAGTTTAATTGGACGTAAGTTATTGCGCAAATGCGCTCCGAACTGACATCAGCTCTGAACGAATGCACATGCAAGGCTTTCAAGCTCTCGTTTCGGCACTGCAGTGCTACATTGCAACATCTCACGAGGCAACACGGATCTTCGTGTCCTTCAGCTGTTCATCACAGAAGGAACTTTGCCGTGGTCGTTGAATGCGGGAAGAAAACACCCCTTCCAAGGAGTTCCCGGTGCAGAGGGGTGAACGGCAGATCCTCGATGCACTGCTCACGTGTAAAGGGGGCACCCAGATTTAAACTGGGGACCTCTTGATCTGCAGTCAAATGCTCTACCACTGAGCTACACCCCCCCATGTGCCCAACGCACTGCATGTTCACACTTTCCACATACTACAGTGACAATTGTCTAAAACACCTCTCTTGTCTGCGCCTTTCAACAGTTTACGTGCAGCAGAGATGTTTTGTATGTGAAACCTATTTCCAAAATGACTGTCTGACTTCAATAGCATTTGCATCGGCAATGGAAATGGCTGAGTGGCAGAGTTTAAATGGACGTAAGTTATTGCGCAAATGCCCTCCGAACTGACATCAGCTCTGAACGAATGCACATGCAAGGCTTTCAAGCTCTCGTTTCGGCACTGCAGTGCTACATTGCAACATCTCATGACGCAACACGGATCTTCGTGTCCTTCAGCTGTTCATCACAGAAGGAACTTTGCCGTGGTCGTTGAATGCGGGAAGAAAACACCCCTTCCAAGGTGTTCCCGGTGCAGAGGGGTAAACGGCAGATCCTCGATGCACTGCTCACGTGTAAAGGGGGCACCCAGATTTGAACTGGGGACCTCTTGATCTGCAGTCAAATGCTCTACCACTGAGCTACACCCCCCCCATGTGCCCAACGCACTGCATGTTCACACTTTCCACATACTACAGTGACAATTGTCGAAAACACCTCTCTTGTCTGCGCTTTCAACAGTTTACGTGCAGCAGAGATGTTTTGTATGTGAAACCTATTTCCAAAATGACTGTCTGACTTCAATAGCATTTGCATCGGCAATGGAAATGGCTGAGTGGCAGAGTTTAAATGGACGTAAGTTATTGCGCAAATGCCCTCCGAACTGACATCAGCTCTGAACGAATGCACATGCAAGGCTTTCAAGCTCTCGTTTCGGCACTGCAGTGCTACATTGCAACATCTCACGAGGCAACACGGATCTTCGTGTCCTTCAGCTGTTCATCACAGAAGGAACTTTGCCGTGGTCGTTGAATGCGGGAAGAAAACACCCCTTCCAAGGTGTTCCCGGTGCAGAGGGGTGAACGGCAGATCCTCGATGCACTGCTCACGTGTAAAGGGGGCACCCAGATTTGAACTGGGACCTCTTGATCTGCAGTCAAATGCTCTACCACTGAGCTACACCCCCCATGGGCCCAACGCACTGCATGTTCACACTTTCCACATACTACAGTGACAATTGTCTAAAACACCTCTCTTGTCTGCGCCTTTCAACAGTTTACGTGCAGCAGAGATGTTTTGTATGTGAAACCTATTTCCAAAATGACTGTCTGACTTGAATAGCATTTGCATCGGCAATGGAAATGGCTGAGTGGCAGAGTTTAAATGGACGTAAGTTATTGCGCAAATGCCCTCCGAACTGACATCAGCTCTGAACGAATGCACATGCAAGGCTTTCAAGCTCTGGTTTCGGCACTGCCGTGCTACATTGCAACATCTCACGAGGCAACACGGATCTTCGTGTCCTTCAGCTGTTCATCACAGAAGGAACTTTGCCGTGGTCGTTGAATGCGGGAAGAAAACACCCCTTCCCAGGTGTTCCCTGTGCAGAGGGGTAAACGGCAGATCCTCGATGCACTGCTCACGTGTAAAGGGGCACCCAGATTTGAACTGGGGACCTCTTGATCTGCAGTCAAATGCTCTACCACTGAGCTACACACCCCCCATGTGCCCAATGCACTGCATGTTCACACTTTCCACATACTACAGTGACAATTGTCTAAAACACCTCTCTTGTCTGCGCCTTTCAACAGTTTACGTGCAGCAGAGATGTTTTGTATGTGAAACCTATTTCCAAAATGACTGTCTGACTTCAATAGCATTTGCATCGGCAGTGGAAATGGCTGAGTGGCAGAGTTTAATTGGACGTAAGTTATTGCGCAAATGCCCTCCGAACTGACATCAGCTCTGAACGAATGCACATGCAAGGCTTTCAAGCTCTCGTTTCGGCACTGCAGTGCTACATTGCAACATCTCACGACGCAACACGGATCTTCGTGTCCTTCAGCTGTTCATCACAGAAGGAACTTTGCCGTGGTCGTTGAATGCGGGAAGAAAACACCCCTTCCAAGGTGTTCCCTGTGCAGAGGGGTAAACGGCAGATCCTCGATGCACTGCTCACGTGTAAAGGTGGCACCCAGATTTGAACTGAGGACCTCTTGATCTGCAGTCAAATGCTCTACCACTGAGCTACACCCCCCATGTGCCCAACGCACTGCATGTTCACACTTTCCACATACTACAGTGACAATTGTCTAAAACACCTCTCTTGTCTGCGCCTTTCAACAGTTTACGTGCAGCAGAGATGTTTTGTATGTGAAACCTATTTCCAAAATGACTGTCTGACTTCAATAGCATTTGCATCGGCAATGGAAATGGCTGAGTGGCAGAGTTTAATTGGACGTAAGTTATTGCGCAAATGCCCTACGAACTGACATCAGCTCTGAACGAATGCACATGCAAGGCTTTCAAGCTCTCGTTTCGGCACTGCAGTGCTACATTGCAACATCTCACGAGGCAACACGGATCTTCGTGTCCTTCAGCTGTTCATCACAGAAGGAACTTTGCCGTGGTCGTTGAATGCGGGAAGAAAACACCCCTTCCAAGGTGTTCCCGGTGCAGAGGGGTGAACGGCAGATCCTCGATGCACTGCTCACGTGTAAAGGGGGCACCCAGATTTGAACTGGGGACCTCTTGATCTGCAGTCAAATGCTCTACCACTGAGCTACACCCCCCAGGTGCCCAACGCACTGCATGTTCACACTTTCCACATACTACAGTGACAATTGTCGAAAACACCTCTCTTGTCTGCGCGTTCCAACAGTTTACGTGCAGCAGAGATGTTTTGTATGTGAAACCTATTTCCAAAAATGACTGTCTGACTTCAATAGCATTTGCATCGGCAATGGAAATGGCTGAGTGGCAGAGTTTAAATGGACGTAAGTTATTGCGCAAATGCCCTCCGAACTGACATCAGCTCTGAACGAATGCACATGCAAGGCTTTCAAGCTCTCGTTTCGGCACTGCAGTGCTACATTGCAACATCTCACGAGGCAACACGGATCTTCGTGTCCTTCAGCTGTTCATCACAGAAGGAACTTTGCCGTGGTCGTTGAATGCGGGAAGAAAACACCCCTTCCAAGGTGTTCCCGGTGCAGAGGGGTGAACGGCAGATCCTCGATGCACTGCTCACGTGTAAAGGGGGCACCCAGATTTGAACTGGGGACCTCTTGATCTGCAGTCAAATGCTCTACCACTGAGCTACACCCCCCATGGGCCCAACGCACTGCATGTTCACACTTTCACATACTACAGTGACAATTGTCTAAAACACCTCTCTTGTCTGCGCCTTTCAACAGTTTACGTGCAGCAGAGATGTTTTGTATGTGAAACCTATTTCCAAAATGACTGTCTGACTTCAATAGCATTTGCATCGGCAATGGAAATGGCTGAGTGGCAGAGTTTAAATGGACGTAAGTTATTGCGCAAATGCCCTCCGAACTGACATCAGCTCTGAACGAATGCACATGCAAGGCTTTCAAGCTCTCGTTTCGGCACTGCAGTGCTACATTGCAACATCTCACGAGGCAACACGGATCTTCGTGTCCTTCAGCTGTTCATCACAGAAGGAACTTTGCCGTGGTCGTTGAATGCGGGAAGAAAACACCCCTTCCAAGGTGTTCCCTGTGCAGAGGGGTAAACGGCAGATCCTCGATGCACTGCTCACGTGTAAAGGGGGCACCCAGATTTGAACTGGGGACCTCTTGATCTGCAGTCAAATGCTCTACCACTGAGCTACACCCCCCATGGGCCCAACGCACTGCATGTTCACACTTTCCACATACTACAGTGACAATTGTCTAAAACACCTCTCTTGTCTGCGCCTTTCAACAGTTTACGTGCAGCAGAGATGTTTTGTATGTGAAACCTATTTCCAAAATGACTGTCTGACTTCAATAGCATTTGCATCGGCAATGGAAATGGCTGAGTGGCAGAGTTTAATTGGACGTAAGTTATTGCGCAAATGCCCTCCGAACTGACATCAGCTCTGAACGAATGCACATGCAAGGCTTTCAAGCTCTCGTTTCGGCACTGCAGTGCTACATTGCAACATCTCACGAGGCAACACGGATCTTCGTGTCCTTCAGCTGTTCATCACAGAAGGAACTTTGCCGTGGTCGTTGAATGCGGGAAGAAAACACCCCTTCCAAGGTGTTCCCGGTGCAGAGGGGTAAACGGCAGATCCTCGATGCACTGCTCACGTGTAAAGGGGGCACCCAGATTTGAACTGGGGACCTCTTGATCTGCAGTCAAATGCTCTACCACTGAGCTACACCCCCCCAGGTGCCCAACGCACTGCATGTTCACACTTTCCACATACTACAGTGACAATTGTCTAAAACACCTCTCTTGTCTGCGCCTTTCAACAGTTTACGTGCAGCAGAGATGTTTTGTATGTGAAACCTATTTCCAAAATGACTGTCTGACTTCAATAGCATTTGCATCGGCAATGGAAATGGCTGAGTGGCAGAGTTTAAATGGACGTAAGTTATTGCGCAAATGCCCTCCGAACTGACATCAGCTCTGAACGAATGCACATGCAAGGCTTTCAAGCTCTCGTTTCGGCACTGCAGTGCTACATTGCAACATCTCACGAGGCAACACGGATCTTCGTGTCCTTCAGCTGTTCATCACAGAAGGAACTTTGCCGTGGTCGTTGAATGCGGGAAGAAAACACCCCTTCCAAGGTGTTCCCGGTGCAGAGGGGTGAACGGCAGATCCTCGATGCACTGCTCACGTGTAAAGGGGGCACCCAGATTTGAACTGGGGACCTCTTGATCTGCAGTCAAATGCTCTACCACTGAGCTACACCCCCCATGGGCCCAACGCACTGCATGTTCACACTTTCCACATACTACAGTGACAATTGTCTAAAACACCTCTCTTGTCTGCGCCTTTCAACAGTTTACGTGCAGCAGAGATGTTTTGTATGTGAAACCTATTTCCAAAATGACTGTCTGACTTCAATAGCATTTGCATCGGCAATGGAAATGGCTGAGTGGCAGAGTTTAAATGGACGTAAGTTATTGCGCAAATGCCCTCCGAACTGACATCAGCTCTGAACGAATGCACATGCAAGGCTTTCAAGCTCTCGTTTCGGCACTGCAGTGCTACATTGCAACATCTCACGAGGCAACACGGATCTTCGTGTCCTTCAGCTGTTCATCACAGAAGGAACTTTGCCGTGGTCGTTGAATGCGGGAAGAAAACACCCCTTCCAAGGAGTTCCCGGTGCAGAGGGGTGAACGGCAGATCCTCGATGCACTGCTCACGTGTAAAGGGGGCACCCAGATTTAAACTGGGGACCTCTTGATCTGCAGTCAAATGCTCTACCACTGAGCTACACCCCCCCATGTGCCCAACGCACTGCATGTTCACACTTTCCACATACTACAGTGACAATTGTCTAAAACACCTCTCTTGTCTGCGCCTTTCAACAGTTTACGTGCAGCAGAGATGTTTTGTATGTGAAACCTATTTCCAAAATGACTGTCTGACTTCAATAGCATTTGCATCGGCAATGGAAATGGCTGAGTGGCAGAGTTTAAATGGACGTAAGTTATTGCGCAAATGCCCTCCGAACTGACATCAGCTCTGAACGAATGCACATGCAAGGCTTTCAAGCTCTCGTTTCGGCACTGCCGTGCTACATTGCAACATCTCACGAGGCAACACGGATCTTCGTGTCCTTCAGCTGTTCATCACAGAAGGAACTTTGCCGTGGTCGTTGAATGCGGGAAGAAAACACCCCTTCCAGGTGTTCCCTGTGCAGAGGGGTAAACGGCAGATCCTCGATGCACTGCTCACGTGTAAAGGGGGCACCCAGATTTGAACTGGGGACCTCTTGATCTGCAGTCAAATGCTCTACCACTGAGCTACACCCCCCCATGTGCCCAACGCACTGCATGTTCACACTTTCCACATACTACAGTGACAATTGTCTAAAACACCTCTCTTGTCTGCGCCTTTCAACAGTTTACGTGCAGCAGAGATGTTTTGTATGTGAAACCTATTTCCAAAATGACTGTCTGACTTCAATAGCATTTGCATCGGCAATGGAAATGGCTGAGTGGCAGAGTTTAATTGGACGTAAGTTATTGCGCAAATGCCCTCCGAACTGACATCAGCTCTGAACGAATGCACATGCAAGGCTTTCAAGCTCTCGTTTCGGCACTGCAGTGCTACATTGCAACATGCAACATCTCACGAGGCAACACGGATCTTCGTGTCCTTCAGCTGTTCATCACAGAAGGAACTTTGCCGTGGTCGTTGAATGCGGGAAGAAAACACCCCTTCCAAGGTGTTCCCGGTGCAGAGGGGTAAACGGCAGATCCTCGATGCACTGCTCACGTGTAAAGGGGGCACCCAGATTTGAACTGGGGACCTCTTGATCTGCAGTCAAATGCTCTACCACTGAGCTACACCCCCCATGGGCCCAACGCACTGCATGTTACACTTTCCACATACTACAGTGACAATTGTCTAAAACACCTCTCTTGTCTGCGCCTTTCAACAGTTTACGTGCAGCAGAGATGTTTTGTATGTGAAACCTATTTCCAAAATGACTGTCTGACTTCAATAGCATTTGCATCGGCAATGGAAATGGCTGAGTGGCAGAGTTTAAATGGACGTAAGTTATTGCGCAAATGCCCTCCGAACTGACATCAGCTCTGAACGAATGCACATGCAAGGCTTTCAAGCTCTCGTTTCGGCACTGCAGTGCTACATTGCAACATCTCACGAGGCAACACGGATCTTCGTGTCCTTCAGCTGTTCATCACAGAAGGAACTTTGCCGTGGTCGTTGAATGCGGGAAGAAAACACCCCTTCCAAGGTGTTCCCTGTGCAGAGGGGTAAACGGCAGATCCTCGATGCACTGCTCACGTGTAAAGGGGCACCCAGATTTGAACTGGGGACCTCTTGATCTGCAGTCAAATGCTCTACCACTGAGCTACACCCCCCATGTGCCCAACGCACTGCATGTTCACACTTTCCACATACTACAGTGACAATTGTCTAAAACACCTCTCTTGTCTGCGCCTTTCAACAGTTTACGTGCAGCAGAGATGTTTTGTATGTGAAACCTATTTCCAAAATGACTGTCTGACTTCAATAGCATTTGCATCGGCAATGGAAATGGCTGAGTGGCAGAGTTTAATTGGACGTAAGTTATTGCGCAAATGCCCTCCGAACTGACATCAGCTCTGAACGAATGCACATGCAAGGCTTTCAAGCTCTCGTTTCGGCACTGCAGTGCTACATTGCAACATCTCACGAGGCAACACGGATCTTCGTGTCCTTCAGCTGTTCATCACAGAAGGAACTTTGCCGTGGTCGTTGAATGCGGGAAGAAAACACCCCTTCCAAGGTGTTCCCGGTGCAGAGGGGTAAACGGCAGATCCTCGATGCACTGCTCACGTGTAAAGGGGGCACCCAGATTTGAACTGGGGACCTCTTGATCTGCAGTCAAATGCTCTACCACTGAGCTACACCCCCCATGTGCCCAACGCACTGCATGTTCACACTTTCCACATACTACAGTGACAATTGTCTAAAACACCTCTCTTGTCTGCGCCTTTCAACAGTTTACGTGCAGCAGAGATGTTTTGTATGTGAAACCTATTTCCAAAATGACTGTCTGACTTCAATAGCATTTGCATCGGCAATGGAAATGGCTGAGTGGCAGAGTTTAATTGGACGTAAGTTATTGCGCAAATGCCCTCCGAACTGACATCAGCTCTGAACGAATGCACATGCAAGGCTTTCAAGCTCTCGTTTCGGCACTGCAGTGCTACATTGCAACATGCAACATCTCACGAGGCAACACGGATCTTCGTGTCCTTCAGCTGTTCATCACAGAAGGAACTTTGCCGTGGTCGTTGAATGCGGGAAGAAAACACCCCTTCCACAGAGTTCCCGGTGCAGAGGGGTGAACGGCAGATCCTCGATGCACTGCTCACGTGTAAAGGGGGCACCCAGATTTGAACTGGGGACCTCTTGATCTGCAGTCAAATGCTCTACCACTGAGCTACACCCCCCATGTGCCCAACGCACTGCATGTTCACACTTTCCACATACTACAGTGACAATTGTCTAAAACACCTCTCTTGTCTGCGCCTTTCAACAGTTTACGTGCAGCAGAGATGTTTTGTATGTGAAACCTATTTCCAAAATGACTGTCTGACTTCAATAGCATTTGCATCGGCAATGGAAATGGCTGAGTGGCAGAGTTTAAATGGACGTAAGTTATTGCGCAAATGCCCTCCGAACTGACATCAGCTCTGAACGAATGCACATGCAAGGCTTTCAAGCTCTCGTTTCGGCACTGCAGTGCTACATTGCAACATCTCACGAGGCAACACGGATCTTCGTGTCCTTCAGCTGTTCATCACAGAAGGAACTTTGCCGTGGTCGTTGAATGCGGGAAGAAAACACCCCTTCCAAGGTGTTCCCGGTGCAGAGGGGTGAACGGCAGATCCTCGATGCACTGCTCACGTGTAAAGGGGGCACCCAGATTTGAACTGGGGACCTCTTGATCTGCAGTCAAATGCTCTACCACTGAGCTACACCCCCCCATGTGCCCAACGCACTGCATGTTCACACTTTCCACATACTACAGTGACAATTGTCTAAAACACCTCTCTTGTCTGCGCCTTTCAACAGTTTACGTGCAGCAGAGATGTTTTGTATGTGAAACCTATTTCCAAAATGACTGTCTGACTTCAATAGCATTTGCATCGGCAATGGAAATGGCTGAGTGGCAGAGTTTAAATGGACGTAAGTTATTGCGCAAATGCCCTCCGAACTGACATCAGCTCTGAACGAATGCACATGCAAGGCTTTCAAGCTCTCGTTTCGGCACTGCAGTGCTACATTGCAACATCTCACGAGGCAACACGGATCTTCGTGTCCTTCAGCTGTTCATCACAGAAGGAACTTTGCCGTGGTCGTTGAATGCGGGAAGAAAACACCCCTTCCAAGGTGTTCCCGGTGCAGAGGGGTAAACGGCAGATCCTCGATGCACTGCTCACGTGTAAAGGGGGCACCCAGATTTGAACTGGGGACCTCTTGATCTGCAGTCAAATGCTCTACCACTGAGCTACACCCCCCATGTGCCCAACGCACTGCATGTTCACACTTTCCACATACTACAGTGACAATTGTCTAAAACACCTCTCTTGTCTGCGCCTTTCAACAGTTTACGTGCAGCAGAGATGTTTTGTATGTGAAACCTATTTCCAAAATGACTGTCTGACTTCAATAGCATTTGCATCGGCAATGGAAATGGCTGAGTGGCAGAGTTTAAATGGACGTAAGTTATTGCGCAAATGCCCTCCGAACTGACATCAGCTCTGAACGAATGCACATGCAAGGCTTTCAAGCTCTCGTTTCGGCACTGCAGTGCTACATTGCAACATCTCACGAGGCAACACGGATCTTCGTGTCCTTCAGCTGTTCATCACAGAAGGAACTTTGCCGTGGTCGTTGAATGCGGGAAGAAAACACCCCTTCCAAGGTGTTCCCGGTGCAGAGGGGTAAACGGCAGATCCTCGATGCACTGCTCACGTGTAAAGGGGGCACCCAGATTTGAACTGGGACCTCTTGATCTGCAGTCAAATGCTCTACCACTGAGCTACACCCCCCCATGTGCCCAACGCACTGCATGTTCACACTTTCCACATACTACAGTGACAATTGTCTAAAACACCTCTCTTGTCTGCGCCTTTCAACAGTTTACGTGCAGCAGAGATGTTTTGTATGTGAAACCTATTTCCAAAATGACTGTCTGACTTCAATAGCATTTGCATCGGCAATGGAAATGGCTGAGTGGCAGAGTTTAAATGGACGTAAGTTATTGCGCAAATGCCCTCCGAACTGACATCAGCTCTGAACGAATGCACATGCAAGGCTTTCAAGCTCTCGTTTCGGCACTGCAGTGCTACATTGCAACATCTCACGAGGCAACACGGATCTTCGTGTCCTTCAGCTGTTCATCACAGAAGGAACTTTGCCGTGGTCGTTGAATGCGGGAAGAAAACACCCCTTCCAAGGTGTTCCCGGTGCAGAGGGGTGAACGGCAGATCCTCGATGCACTGCTCACGTGTAAAGGGGGCACCCAGATTTGAACTGGGGACCTCTTGATCTGCAGTCAAATGCTCTACCACTGAGCTACACCCCCCATGTGCCCAACGCACTGCATGTTCACACTTTCCACATACTACAGTGACAATTGTCTAAAACACCTCTCTTGTCTGCGCCTTTCAACAGTTTACGTGCAGCAGAGATGTTTTGTATGTGAAACCTATTTCCAAAATGACTGTCTGACTTCAATAGCATTTGCATCGGCAATGGAAATGGCTGAGTGGCAGAGTTTAATTGGACGTAAGTTATTGCGCAAATGCCCTCCGAACTGACATCAGCTCTGAACGAATGCACATGCAAGGCTTTCAAGCTCTCGTTTCGGCACTGCAGTGCTACATTGCAACATCTCACGAGGCAACACGGATCTTCGTGTCCTTCAGCTGTTCATCACAGAAGGAACTTTGCCGTGGTCGTTGAATGCGGGAAGAAAACACCCCTTCCAAGGAGTTCCCGGTGCAGAGGGGTGAACGGCAGATCCTCGATGCACTGCTCACGTGTAAAGGTGGCACCCAGATTTGAACTGGGGACCTCTTGATCTGCAGTCAAATGCTCTACCACTGAGCTACACCCCCCATGGGCCCAACGCACTGCATGTTCACACTTTCCACATACTACAGTGACAATTGTCTAAAACACCTCTCTTGTCTGCGCCTTTCAACAGTTTACGTGCAGCAGAGATGTTTTGTATGTGAAACCTATTTCCAAAATGACTGTCTGACTTCAATAGCATTTGCATCGGCAATGGAAATGGCTGAGTGGCAGAGTTTAAATGGACGTAAGTTATTGCGCAAATGCCCTCCGAACTGACATCAGCTCTGAACGAATGCACATGCAAGGCTTTCAAGCTCTCGTTTCGGCACTGCAGTGCTACATTGCAACATCTCACGAGGCAACACGGATCTTCGTGTCCTTCAGCTGTTCATCACAGAAGGAACTTTGCCGTGGTCGTTGAATGCGGGAAGAAAACACCCCTTCCAAGGTGTTCCCGGTGCAGAGGGGTAAACGGCAGATCCTCGATGCACTGCTCACGTGTAAAGGGGGCACCCAGATTTGAACTGGGGACCTCTTGATCTGCAGTCAAATGCTCTACCACTGAGCTACACCCCCCCATGTGCCCAACGCACTGCATGTTCACACTTTCCACATACTACAGTGACAATTGTCTAAAACACCTCTCTTGTCTGCGCCTTTCAACAGTTTACGTGCAGCAGAGATGTTTTGTATGTGAAACCTATTTCCAAAATGACTGTCTGACTTCAATAGCATTTGCATCGGCAATGGAAATGGCTGAGTGGCAGAGTTTAATTGGACGTAAGTTATTGCGCAAATGCCCTCCGAACTGACATCAGCTCTGAACGAATGCACATGCAAGGCTTTCAAGCTCTCGTTTCGGCACTGCAGTGCTACATTGCAACATCTCACGAGGCAACACGGATCTTCGTGTCCTTCAGCTGTTCATCACAGAAGGAACTTTGCCGTGGTCGTTGAATGCGGGAAGAAAACACCCCTTCCAAGGAGTTCCCGGTGCAGAGGGGTGAACGGCAGATCCTCGATGCACTGCTCACGTGTAAAGGGGGCACCCAGATTTGAACTGGGGACCTCTTGATCTGCAGTCAAATGCTCTACCACTGAGCTACACCCCCCAGGTGCCCAACGCACTGCATGTTCACACTTTCCACATACTACAGTGACAATTGTCTAAAACACCTCTCTTGTCTGCGCCTTTCAACAGTTTACGTGCAGCAGAGATGTTTTGTATGTGAAACCTATTTCCAAAATGACTGTCTGACTTCAATAGCATTTGCATCGGCAATGGAAATGGCTGAGTGGCAGAGTTTAAATGGACGTAAGTTATTGCGCAAATGCCCTCCGAACTGACATCAGCTCTGAACGAATGCACATGCAAGGCTTTCAAGCTCTCGTTTCGGCACTGCAGTGCTACATTGCAACATCTCACGAGGCAACACGGATCTTCGTGTCCTTCAGCTGTTCATCACAGAAGGAACTTTGCCGTGGTCGTTGAATGCGGGAAGAAAACACCCCTTCCAAGGTGTTCCCGGTGCAGAGGGGTAAACGGCAGATCCTCGATGCACTGCTCACGTGTAAAGGGGGCACCCAGATTTGAACTGGGGACCTCTTGATCTGCAGTCAAATGCTCTACCACTGAGCTACACCCCCCAAGTGCCCAACGCACTGCATGTTCACACTTTCCACATACTACAGTGACAATTGTCTAAAACACCTCTCTTGTCTGCGCCTTTCAACAGTTTACGTGCAGCAGAGATGTTTTGTATGTGAAACCTATTTCCAAAATGACTGTCTGACTTCAATAGCATTTGCATCGGCAATGGAAATGGCTGAGTGGCAGAGTTTAAATGGACGTAAGTTATTGCGCAAATGCCCTCCGAACTGACATCAGCTCTGAACGAATGCACATGCAAGGCTTTCAAGCTCTCGTTTCGGCACTGCAGTGCTACATTGCAACATCTCACGAGGCAACACGGATCTTCGTGTCCTTCAGCTGTTCATCACAGAAGGAACTTTGCCGTGGTCGTTGAATGCGGGAAGAAAACACCCCTTCCAAGGAGTTCCCGGTGCAGAGGGGCGAACGGCAGATCCTCGATGCACTGCTCACGTGTAAAGGGGGCACCCAGATTTGAACTGGGGACCTCTTGATCTGCAGTCAAATGCTCTACCACTGAGCTACACCCCCCAGGTGCCCAACGCACTGCATGTTCACACTTTCCACATACTACAGTGACAATTGTCTAAAACACCTCTCTTGTCTGCGCCTTTCAACAGTTTACGTGCAGCAGAGATGTTTTGTATGTGAAACCTATTTCCAAAATGACTGTCTGACTTCAATAGCATTTGCATCGGCAATGGAAATGGCTGAGTGGCAGAGTTTAATTGGACGTAAGTTATTGCGCAAATGCCCTCCGAACTGACATCAGCTCTGAACGAATGCACATGCAAGGCTTTCAAGCTCTCGTTTCGGCACTGCAGTGCTACATTGCAACATCTCACGAGGCAACACGGATCTTCGTGTCCTTCAGCTGTTCATCACAGAAGGAACTTTGCCGTGGTCGTTGAATGCGGGAAGAAAACACCCCTTCCAAGGAGTTCCCGGTGCAGAGGGGTGAACGGCAGATCCTCGATGCACTGCTCACGTGTAAAGGGGGCACCCAGATTTGAACTGGGGACCTCTTGATCTGCAGTCAAATGCTCTACCACTGAGCTACACCCCCCATGTGCCCAACGCACTGCATGTTACACTTTCCACATACTACAGTGACAATTGTCTAAAACACCTCTCTTGTCTGCGCCTTTCAACAGTTTACGTGCAGCAGAGATGTTTTGTATGTGAAACCTATTTCCAAAATGACTGTCTGACTTCAATAGCATTTGCATCGGCAATGGAAATGGCTGAGTGGCAGAGTTTAATTGGACGTAAGTTATTGCGCAAATGCCCTCCGAACTGACATCAGCTCTGAACGAATGCACATGCAAGGCTTTCAAGCTCTCGTTTCGGCACTGCAGTGCTACATTGCAACATCTCACGAGGCAACACGGATCTTCGTGTCCTTCAGCTGTTCATCACAGAAGGAACTTTGCCGTGGTCGTTGAATGCGGGAAGAAAACACCCCTTCCAAGGTGTTCCCTGTGCAGAGGGGTGAACGGCAGATCCTCGATGCACTGCTCACGTGTAAAGGGGGCACCCAGATTTGAACTGGGGACCTCTTGATCTGCAGTCAAATGCTCTACCACTGAGCTACACCCCCCCATGTGCCCAACGCACTGCATGTTCACACTTTCCACATACTACAGTGACAATTGTCTAAAACACCTCTCTTGTCTGCGCCTTTCAACAGTTTACGTGCAGCAGAGATGTTTTGTATGTGAAACCTATTTCCAAAATGACTGTCTGACTTCAATAGCATTTGCATCGGCAATGGAAATGGCTGAGTGGCAGAGTTTAATGGACGTAAGTTATTGCGCAAATGCCCTACGAACTGACATCAGCTCTGAACGAATGCACATGCAAGGCTTTCAAGCTCTCGTTTCGGCACTGCAGTGCTACATTGCAACATCTCACGAGGCAACACGGATCTTCGTGTCCTTCAGCTGTTCATCACAGAAGGAACTTTGCCGTGGTCGTTGAATGCGGGAAGAAAACACCCCTTCCACAGAGTTCCCGGTGCAGAGGGGCGAACGGCAGATCCTCGATGCACTGCTCACGTGTAAAGGGGGCACCCAGATTTGAACTGGGGACCTCTTGATCTGCAGTCAAATGCTCTACCACTGAGCTACACCCCCCATGTGCCCAACGCACTGCATGTTCACACTTTCCACATACTACAGTGACAATTGTCTAAAAACACCTCTCTTGTCTGCGCCTTTCAACAGTTTACGTGCAGCAGAGATGTTTTGTATGTGAAACCTATTTCCAAAATGACTGTCTGACTTCAATAGCATTTGCATCGGCAATGGAAATGGCTGTGTGGCAGAGTTTAAATGGACGTAAGTTATTGCGCAAATGCCCTCCAAACTGACATCAGCTCTGAACGAATGCACATGCAAGGCTTTCAAGCTCTGGTTTCGGCACTGCCGTGCTACATTGCAACATCTCACGACGCAACACGGATCTTCGTGTCCTTCAGCTGTTCATCACAGAAGGAACTTTGCCGTGGTCGTTGAATGCGGGAAGAAAACACCCCTTCCAGGTGTTCCCTGTGCAGAGGGGTAACGGCAGATCCTCGATGCACTGCTCACGTGTAAACGGGGCACCCAGATTTGAACTGGGGACCTCTTGATCTGCAGTCAAATGCTCTACCACTGAGCTACACCCCCCAGGTGCCCAACGCACTGCATGTTCACACTTTCCACATACTACAGTGACAATTGTCTAAAACACCTCTCTTGTCTGCGCCTTTCAACAGTTTACGTGCAGCAGAGATGTTTTGTATGTGAAACCTATTTCCAAAATGACTGTCTGACTTCAATAGCATTTGCATCGGCAATGGAAATGGCTGAGTGGCAGAGTTTAATTGGACCTAAGTTATTGCGCAAATGCCCTCCGAACTGACATCAGCTCTGAACGAATGCACATGCAAGGCTTTCAAGCTCTCGTTTCGGCACTGCAGTGCTACATTGCAACATCTCACGAGGCAACACGGATCTTCGTGTCCTTCAGCTGTTCATCACAGAAGGAACTTTGCCGTGGTCGTTGAATGCGGGAAGAAAACACCCCTTCCAAGGTGTTCCCTGTGCAGAGGGGTAAACGGCAGATCCTCGATGCACTGCTCACGTGTAAAGGGGGCACCCAGATTTGAACTGGGGACCTCTTGATCTGCAGTCAAATGCTCTACCACTGAGCTACACCCCCCATGTGCCCAACGCACTGCATGTTACACTTTCCACATACTACAGTGACAATTGTCTAAAACACCTCTCTTGTCTGCGCCTTTCAACAGTTTACGTGCAGCAGAGATGTTTTGTATGTGAAACCTATTTCCAAAATGACTGTCTGACTTCAATAGCATTTGCATCGGCAATGGAAATGGCTGAGTGGCAGAGTTTAATTGGACGTAAGTTATTGCGCAAATGCCCTACGAACTGACATCAGCTCTGAACGAATGCACATGCAAGGCTTTCAAGCTCTCGTTTCGGCACTGCAGTGCTACATTGCAACATCTCACGAGGCAACACGGATCTTCGTGTCCTTCAGCTGTTCATCACAGAAGGAACTTTGCCGTGGTCGTTGAATGCGGGAAGAAAACACCCCTTCCAAGGAGTTCCCGGTGCAGAGGGGTGAACGGCAGATCCTCGATGCACTGCTCACGTGTAAAGGGGGCACCCAGATTTGAACTGGGGACCTCTTGATCTGCAGTCAAATGCTCTACCACTGAGCTACACCCCCCAGGTGCCCAACGCACTGCATGTTCACACTTTCCACATACTACAGTGACAATTGTCTAAAACACCTCTCTTGTCTGCGCGTTCCAACAGTTTACGTGCAGCAGAGATGTTTTGTATGTGAAACCTATTTCCAAAATGACTGTCTGACTTCAATAGCATTTGCATCGGCAATGGAAATGGCTGAGTGGCAGAGTTTAAATGGACGTAAGTTATTGCGCAAATGCGCTCCGAACTGACATCAGCTCTGAACGAATGCACATGCAAGGCTTTCAAGCTCTCGTTTCGGCACTGCAGTGCTACATTGCAACATCTCACGAGGCAACACGGATCTTCGTGTCCTTCAGCTGTTCATCACAGAAGGAACTTTGCCGTGGTCGTTGAATGCGGGAAGAAAACACCCCTTCCAAGGAGTTCCCGGTGCAGAGGGGTGAACGGCAGATCCTCGATGCACTGCTCACGTGTAAAGGGGGCACCCAGATTTGAACTGGGGACCTCTTGATCTGCAGTCAAATGCTCTACCACTGAGCTACACCCCCCAGTGCCCAACGCACTGCATGTTCACACTTTCCACATACTACAGTGACAATTGTCTAAAACACCTCTCTTGTCTGCGCCTTTCAACAGTTTACGTGCAGCAGAGATGTTTTGTATGTGAAACCTATTTCCAAAATGACTGTCTGACTTCAATAGCATTTGCATCGGCAATGGAAATGGCTGAGTGGCAGAGTTTAATTGGACCTAAGTTATTGCGCAAATGCCCTCCGAACTGACATCAGCTCTGAACGAATGCACATGCAAGGCTTTCAAGCTCTCGTTTCGGCACTGCAGTGCTACATTGCAACATGCAACATCTCACGAGGCAACACGGATCTTCGTGTCCTTCAGCTGTTCATCACAGAAGGAACTTTGCCGTGGTCGTTGAATGCGGGAAGAAAACACCCCTTCCAAGGAGTTCCCGGTGCAGAGGGGTGAACGGCAGATCCTCGATGCACTGCTCACGTGTAAAGGTGGCACCCAGATTTGAACTGGGGACCTCTTGATCTGCAGTCAAATGCTCTACCACTGAGCTACACCCCCCATGGGCCCAACGCACTGCATGTTCACACTTTCCACATACTACAGTGACAATTGTCTAAAACACCTCTCTTGTCTGCGCCTTTCAACAGTTTACGTGCAGCAGAGATGTTTTGTATGTGAAACCTATTTCCAAAATGACTGTCTGACTTCAATAGCATTTGCATCGGCAATGGAAATGGCTGAGTGGCAGAGTTTAATGGACGTAAGTTATTGCGCAAATGCCCTACGAACTGACATCAGCTCTGAACGAATGCACATGCAAGGCTTTCAAGCTCTCGTTTCGGCACTGCAGTGCTACATTGCAACATCTCACGAGGCAACACGGATCTTCGTGTCCTTCAGCTGTTCATCACAGAAGGAACTTTGCCGTGGTCGTTGAATGCGGGAAGAAAACACCCCTTCCAAGGAGTTCCCGGTGCAGAGGGGTGAACGGCAGATCCTCGATGCACTGCTCACGTGTAAAGGGGGCACCCAGATTTGAACTGGGGACCTCTTGATCTGCAGTCAAATGCTCTACCACTGAGCTACACCCCCCCCATGTGCCCAACGCACTGCATGTTCACACTTTCCACATACTACAGTGACAATTGTCTAAAACACCTCTCTTGTCTGCGCCTTTCAACAGTTTACGTGCAGCAGAGATGTTTTGTATGTGAAACCTATTTCCAAAATGACTGTCTGACTTCAATAGCATTTGCATCGGCAATGGAAATGGCTGAGTGGCAGAGTTTAAATGGACGTAAGTTATTGCGCAAATGCCCTCCGAACTGACATCAGCTCTGAACGAATGCACATGCAAGGCTTTCAAGCTCTCGTTTCGGCACTGCAGTGCTACATTGCAACATCTCACGAGGCAACACGGATCTTCGTGTCCTTCAGCTGTTCATCACAGAAGGAACTTTGCCGTGGTCGTTGAATGCGGGAAGAAAACACCCCTTCCAAGGTGTTCCCGGTGCAGAGGGGTAAACGGCAGATCCTCGATGCACTGCTCACGTGTAAAGGGGCACCCAGATTTGAACTGGGGACCTCTTGATCTGCAGTCAAATGCTCTACCACTGAGCTACACCCCCCAGGTGCCCAACGCACTGCATGTTCACACTTTCCACATACTACAGTGACAATTGTCTAAAACACCTCTCTTGTCTGCGCCTTTCAACAGTTTACGTGCAGCAGAGATGTTTTGTATGTGAAACCTATTTCCAAAATGACTGTCTGACTTCAATAGCATTTGCATCGGCAATGGAAATGGCTGAGTGGCAGAGTTTAATTGGACCTAAGTTATTGCGCAAATGCCCTCCGAACTGACATCAGCTCTGAACGAATGCACATGCAAGGCTTTCAAGCTCTCGTTTCGGCACTGCAGTGCTACATTGCAACATCTCACGAGGCAACACGGATCTTCGTGTCCTTCAGCTGTTCATCACAGAAGGAACTTTGCCGTGGTCGTTGAATGCGGGAAGAAAACACCCCTTCCAAGGAGTTCCCGGTGCAGAGGGGTAAACGGCAGATCCTCGATGCACTGCTCACGTGTAAAGGTGACACCCAGATTTAAACTGGGGACCTCTTGATTTGCAGTCAAATGCTCTACCACTGAGCTACACCCCCCAGGTGCCCAACGCACTGCATGTTCACACTTTCCACATACTACAGTGACAATTGTCTAAAACACCTCTCTTGTCTGCGCCTTTCAACAGTTTACGTGCAGCAGAGATGTTTTGTATGTGAAACCTATTTCCAAAATGACTGTCTGACTTCAATAGCATTTGCATCGGCAATGGAAATGGCTGAGTGGCAGAGTTTAATGGACGTAAGTTATTGCGCAAATGCCCTCCGAACTGACATCAGCTCTGAACGAATGCACGTGCAAGGCTTTCAAGCTCTCGTTTCGGCACTGCAGTGCTACATTGCAACATCTCACGAGGCAACACGGATCTTCGTGTCCTTCAGCTGTTCATCACAGAAGGAACTTTGCCGTGGTCGTTGAATGCGGGAAGAAAACACCCCTTCCAAGGTGTTCCCTGTGCAGAGGGGTAAACGGCAGATCCTCGATGCACTGCTCACGTGTAAAGGGGGCACCCAGATTTGAACTGAGGACCTCTTGATCTGCAGTCAAATGCTCTACCACTTGGCTACACCCCCCCATGTGCCCAACGCACTGCATGTTACACTTTCCACATACTACAGTGACAATTGTCTAAAACACCTCTCTTGTCTGCGCCTTTCAACAGTTTACGTGCAGCAGAGATGTTTTGTATGTGAAACCTATTTCCAAAATGACTGTCTGACTTCAATAGCATTTGCATCGGCAATGGAAATGGCTGAGTGGCAGAGTTTAAATGGACGTAAGTTATTGCGCAAATGCCCTCCGAACTGACATCAGCTCTGAACGAATGCACATGCAAGGCTTTCAAGCTCTCGTTTCGGCACTGCAGTGCTACATTGCAACATCTCACGAGGCAACACGGATCTTCGTGTCCTTCAGCTGTTCATCACAGAAGGAACTTTGCCGTGGTCGTTGAATGCGGGAAGAAAACACCCCTTCCAAGGAGTTCCCTGTGCAGAGGGGTAAACGGCAGATCCTCGATGCACTGCTCACGTGTAAAGGGGGGCACCCAGATTTGAACTGGGGACCTCTTGATCTGCAGTCAAATGCTCTTCCACTGAGCTACACCCCCCATGTGCCCAACGCACTGCATGTTCACACTTTCCACATACTACAGTGACAATTGTCTAAAACACCTCTCTTGTCTGCGCCTTTCAACAGTTTACGTGCAGCAGAGATGTTTTGTATGTGAAACCTATTTCCAAAATGACTGTCTGACTTCAATAGCATTTGCATCGGCAATGGAAATGGCTGAGTGGCAGAGTTTAAATGGACGTAAGTTATTGCGCAAATGCCCTCCGAACTGACATCAGCTCTGAACGAATGCACATGCAAGGCTTTCAAGCTCTCGTTTCGGCACTGCAGTGCTACATTGCAACATCTCACGAGGCAACACGGATTTTCGTGTCCTTCAGCTGTTCATCACAGAAGGAACTTTGCCGTGGTCGTTGAATGCGGGAAGAAAACACCCCTTCCAAGGTGTTCCCGGTGCAGAGGGGTGAACGGCAGATCCTCGATGCACTGCTCACGTGTAAAGGGGGCACCCAGATTTGAACTGGGGACCTCTTGATCTGCAGTCAAATGCTCTACCACTGAGCTACACCCCCCAGGTGCCCAACGCACTGCATGTTCACACTTTCACATACTACAGTGACAATTGTCTAAAACACCTCTCTTGTCTGCGCCTTTCAACAGTTTACGTGCAGCAGAGATGTTTTGTATGTGAAACCTATTTCCAAAATGACTGTCTGACTTCAATAGCATTTGCATCGGCAGTGGAAATGGCTGAGTGGCAGAGTTTAAATGGATGTAAGTTATTGCGCAAATGCCCTCCGAACTGACATCAGCTCTGAACGAATGCACATGCAAGGCTTTCAAGCTCTCGTTTCGGCACTGCCGTGCTCCATTGCAACATCTCACGAGGCAACACGGATCTTCGTGTCCTTCAGCTGTTCATCACAGAAGGATCTTTGCCGTGGTCGTTGAATGCGGGAAGAAAACACCCCTTCCAAGGTGTTCCCTGTGCAGAGGGTAAACGGCAGATCCTCGATGCACTGCTCACGTGTAAAGGTGGCACCCAGATTTGAACTGAGGACCTCTTGATCTGCAGTCAAATGCTCTACCACTGAGCTACACCCCCCATGTGCCCAACGCACTGCATGTTACACTTTCCACATACTACAGTGACAATTGTCTAAAACACCTCTCTTGTCTGCGCCTTTCAACAGTTTACGTGCAGCAGAGATGTTTTGTATGTGAAACCTATTTCCAAAATGACTGTCTGACTTCAATAGCATTTGCATCGGCAATGGAAATGGCTGAGTGGCAGAGTTTAATTGGACGTAAGTTATTGCGCAAATGCCCTCCGAACTGACATCAGCTCTGAACGAATGCACATGCAAGGCTTTCAAGCTCTCGTTTCGGCACTGCAGTGCTACATTGCAACATCTCACGAGGCAACACGGATCTTCGTGTCCTTCAGCTGTTCATCACAGAAGGAACTTTGCCGTGGTCGTTGAATGCGGGAAGAAAACACCCCTTCCAAGGAGTTCCCGGTGCAGAGGGGTGAACGGCAGATCCTCGATGCACTGCTCACGTGTAAAGGGGGCACCCAGATTTGAACTGGGACCTCTTGATCTGCAGTCAAATGCTCTACCACTGAGCTACACCCCCCAGGTGCCCAACGCACTGCATGTTCACACTTTCCACATACTACAGTGACAATTGTCGAAAACACCTCTCTTGTCTGCGCCTTTCAACAGTTTACGTGCAGCAGAGATGTTTTGTATGTGAAACCTATTTCCAAAATGACTGTCTGACTTCAATAGCATTTGCATCGGCAATGGAAATGGCTGAGTGGCAGAGTTTAAATGGACGTAAGTTATTGCGCAAATGCGCTCCGAACTGACATCAGCTCTGAACGAATGCACATGCAAGGCTTTCAAGCTCTCGTTTCGGCACTGCCGTGCTCCATTGCAACATCTCACGACGCAACACGGATCTTCGAGTCCTTCAGCTGTTCATCACAGAAGGAACTTTGCCGTGGTCGTTGAATGCGGGAAGAAAACACCCCTTCCCAGGTGTTCCCTGTGCAGAGGGGTAAACGGCAGATCCTCGATGCACTGCTCACGTGTAAAGGGGGCACCCAGATTTGAACTGGGGACCTCTTGATCTGCAGTCAAATGCTCTACCACTGAGCTACACCCCCCAGGCGGAAAACACGTTGCATGCTCACACTTTCCACATACTACAGTGACAATTGTCTAAAACACCTCTCTTGTCTGCGCCTTTCAACAGTTTACGTGCAGCAGAGATGTTTTGTATGTGAAACCTATTTCCAAAATGACTGTCTGACTTCAATAGCATTTGCATCGGCAATGGAAATGGCTGAGTGGCAGAGTTTAATTGGACGTAAGTTATTGCGCAAATGCCCTCCGAACTGACATCAGCTCTGAACGAATGCACATGCAAGGCTTTCAAGCTCTCGTTTCGGCACTGCAGTGCTACATTGCAACATCGCAACATCTCACGAGGCAACACGGATCTTCGTGTCCTTCAGCTGTTCATCACAGAAGGAACTTTGCCGTGGTCGTTGAATGCGGGAAGAAAACACCCCTTCCAAGGTGTTCCCGGTGCAGAGGGGTGAACGGCAGATCCTCGATGCACTGCTCACGTGTAAAGGGGGCACCCAGATTTGAACTGGGACCTCTTGATCTGCAGTCAAATGCTCTACCACTGAGCTACACCCCCCCATGCGCCCAACGCACTGCATGTTCACACTTTCCACATACTACAGTGACAATTGTCTAAAACACCTCTCTTGTCGGCGCCTTTCAACAGTTTACGTGCAGCAGAGATGTTTTGTATGTGAAACCTATTTCCAAAATGACTGTCTGACTTCAATAGCATTTGCATCGGCAATGGAAATGGCTGAGTGGCAGAGTTTAAATGGACGTAAGTTATTGCGCAAATGCCCTCCGAACTGACATCAGCTCTGAACGAATGCACATGCAAGGCTTTCAAGCTCTCGTTTCGGCACTGCAGTGCTACATTGCAACATCTCACGAGGCAACACGGATCTTCGTGTCCTTCAGCTGTTCATCACAGAAGGAACTTTGCCGTGGTCGTTGAATGCGGGAAGAAAACACCCCTTCCAAGGTGTTCCCGGTGCAGAGGGGTGAACGGCAGATCCTCGGTGCACTGCTCACGTGTAAAGGGGGCACCCAGATTTGAACTGGGACCTCTTGATCTGCAGTCAAATGCTCTACCACTGAGCTACACCCCCCCATGTGCCCAACGCACTGCATGTTCACACTTTGCACATACTACAGTGACAATTGTCTTAAACACCTCTCTTGTCTGCGCCTTTCAACAGTTTACGTGCAGCAGAGATGTTTTGTATGTGAAACCTATTTCCAATATGACTGTCTGACTTCAATAGCATTTGCATCGGCAATGGAAATGGCTGAGTGGCAGAGTTTAATTGGACGTAAGTTATTGCGCAAATGCCCGCCGAACTGACATCAGCTCTGAACGAATGCACATGCTAGGCTTTCAAGCTCTGGTTTCGGCACTGCCGTGCTACATTGCAACATCTCACGAGGCAACACGGATCTTCGTGTCCTTCAGCTGTTCATCACAGAAGGAACTTTGCCGGGGTCGTTGAATGCGGGAAGAAAACACCCCTTCCCAGGTGTTCCCGTGCAGAGGGGTAAACGGCAGATCCTCGATGCACTGCTCACGTGCAAAGGGGGCACCCAGATTTGAACTGGGGACCTCTTGATCTGCAGTCAAATGCTCTACCACTGAGCTACACCCCCCATGTGCCCAACGCACTGCATGTTCACACTTTCCACATACTACAGTGACAATTGTCTAAAACACCTCTCTTGTCTGCGCCTTTCAACAGTTTACGTGCAGCAGAGATGTTTTGTATGTGAAACCTATTTCCAAAATGACTGTCTGACTTGAATAGCATTTGCATCGGCAATGGAAATGGCTGAGTGGCAGAGTTTAATTGGACGTAAGTTATTGCGCAAATGCCCTACGAACTGACATCAGCTCTGAACGAATGCACATGCAAGGCTTTCAAGCTCTCGTTTCGGCACTGCAGTGCTACATCGCAACATCTCACGAGGCAACACGGATCTTCGTGTCCTTCAGCTGTTCATCACAGAAGGAACTTTGCCGTGGTCGTTGAATGCGGGAAGAAAACACCCCTTCCAAGGTGTTCCCTGTGCAGAGGGGTGAACGGCAGATCCTCGATGCACTGCTCACGTGTAAAGGGGGCACCCAGATTTGAACTGAGGACCTCTTGATCTGCAGTCAAATGCTCTACCACTTGGCTACACCCCCCCCATGTGCCCAACGCACTGCATGTTCACACTTTCCACATACTACAGTGACAATTGTCGAAAACACCTCTCTTGTCTGCGCGTTCCAACAGTTTACGTGCAGCAGAGATGTTTTGTATGTGAAACCTATTTCCAAAATGACTGTCTGACTTCAATAGCATTTGCATCGGCAATGGAAATGGCTGAGTGGCAGAGTTTAAATGGACGTAAGTTATTGCGCAAATGCGCTCCGAACTGACATCAGCTCTGAACGAATGCACATGCAAGGCTTTCAAGCTCTCGTTTCGGCACTGCAGTGCTACATTGCAACATCTCACGAGGCAACACGGATCTTCGTGTCCTTCAGCTGTTCATCACAGAAGGAACTTTGCCGTGGTCGTTGAATGCGGGAAGAAAACACCCCTTCCAAGGTGTTCCCTGTGCAGAGGGTAAACGGCAGATCCTCGATTCACTGCTCACGTGTAAAGGGGGCACCCAGATTTGAACTGGGGACCTCTTGATCTGCAGTCAAATGCTCTACCACTGAGCTACACCCCCCATGTGCCCAACGCACTGCATGTTCACACTTTCCACATACTACAGTGACAATTGTCTAAAACACCTCTCTTGTCTGCGCCTTTCAACAGTTTACGTGCAGCAGAGATGTTTTGTATGTGAAACCTATTTCCAAAATGACTGTCTGACTTGAATAGCATTTGCATCGGCAATGGAAATGGCTGAGTGGCAGAGTTTAAATGGACGTAAGTTATTGCGCAAATGCCCTCCGAACTGACATCAGCTCTGAACGAATGCACATGCAAGGCTTTCAAGCTCTCGGTTTCGGCACTGCCGTGCTACATTGCAACATCTCACGACGCAACACGGATCTTCGTGTCCTTCAGCTGTTCATCACAGAAGGAACTTTGCCGTGGTCGTTGAATGCGGGAAGAAAACACCCCTTCCAAGGTGTTCCCTGTGCAGAGGGGTAAACGGCAGATCCTCGATGCACTGCTCACGTGTAAAGGTGGCACCCAGATTTGAACTGAGGACCTCTTGATCTGCAGTCAAATGCTCTACCACTGAGCTACACCCCCCATGTGCCCAACGCACTGCATGTTCACACTTTCCACATACTACAGTGACAATTGTCTAAAACACCTCTCTTGTCTGCGCCTTTCAACAGTTTACGTGCAGCAGAGATGTTTTGTATGTGAAACCTATTTCCAAAATGACTGTCTGACTTCAATAGCATTTGCATCGGCAATGGAAATGGCTGAGTGGCAGAGTTTAAATGGACGTAAGTTATTGCGCAAATGCCCTACGAACTGACATCAGCTCTGAACGAATGCACATGCAAGGCTTTCAAGCTCTCGTTTCGGCACTGCAGTGCTACATTGCAACATCTCACGAGGCAACACGGATCTTCGTGTCCTTCAGCTGTTCATCACAGAAGGAACTTTGCCGTGGTCGTTGAATGCGGGAAGAAAACACCCCTTCCAAGGTGTTCCCGGTGCAGAGGGGTGAACGGCAGATCCTCGATGCACTGCTCACGTGTAAAGGGGCACCCAGATTTGAACTGGGGACCTCTTGATCTGCAGTCAAATGCTCTACCACTGAGCTACACCCCCCATGTGCCCAACGCACTGCATGTTCACACTTTCCACATACTACAGTGACAATTGTCTAAAACACCTCTCTTGTCTGCGCCTTTCAACAGTTTACGTGCAGCAGAGATGTTTTGTATGTGAAACCTATTTCCAAAATGACTGTCTGACTTCAATAGCATTTGCATCGGCAATGGAAATGGCTGAGTGGCAGAGTTTAAATGGACGTAAGTTATTGCGCAAATGCCCTCCGAACTGACATCAGCTCTGAACGAATGCACATGCAAGGCTTTCAAGCTCTCGTTTCGGCACTGCAGTGCTACATTGCAACATCTCACGAGGCAACACGGATCTTCGTGTCCTTCAGCTGTTCATCACAGAAGGAACTTTGCCGTGGTCGTTGAATGCGGGAAGAAAACACCCCTTCCAAGGTGTTCCCGGTGCAGAGGGGTGAACGGCAGATCCTCGATGCACTGCTCACGTGTAAAGGGGGCACCCAGATTTGAACTGGGACCTCTTGATCTGCAGTCAAATGCTCTACCACTGAGCTACACCCCCCCAGGTGCCCAACGCACTGCATGTTACACTTTCCACATACTACAGTGACAATTGTCTAAAACACCTCTCTTGTCTGCGCCTTTCAACAGTTTACGTGCAGCAGAGATGTTTTGTATGTGAAACCTATTTCCAAAATGACTGTCTGACTTCAATAGCATTTGCATCGGCAATGGAAATGGCTGAGTGGCAGAGTTTAAATGGACGTAAGTTATTGCGCAAATGCCCTACGAACTGACATCAGCTCTGAACGAATGCACATGCAAGGCTTTCAAGCTCTCGTTTCGGCACTGCAGTGCTACATTGCAACATCTCACGAGGCAACACGGATCTTCGTGTCCTTCAGCTGTTCATCACAGAAGGAACTTTGCCGTGGTCGTTGAATGCGGGAAGAAAACACCCCTTCCAAGGAGTTCCCGGTGCAGAGGGGCGAACGGCAGATCCTCGATGCACTGCTCACGTGTAAAGGGGGCACCCAGATTTGAACTGGGGACCTCTTGATCTGCAGTCAAACGCTGTACCACTGAGCTACACCCCCCAGGCGCCCAACGCACTGCATGTTCACACTTTCCACATACTACAGTGACAATTGTCTAAAACACCTCTCTTGTCTGCGCCTTTCAACAGTTTACGTGCAGCAGAGATGTTTTGTATGTGAAACCTATTTCCAAAATGACTGTCTGACTTCAATAGCATTTGCATCGGCAATGGAAATGGCTGAGTGGCAGAGTTTAATTGGACCTAAGTTATTGCGCAAATGCCCTCCGAACTGACATCAGCTCTGAACGAATGCACATGCAAGGCTTTCAAGCTCTCGTTTCGGCACTGCAGTGCTACATTGCAACATCTCACGAGGCAACACGGATCTTCGTGTCCTTCAGCTGTTCATCACAGAAGGAACTTTGCCGTGGTCGTTGAATGCGGGAAGAAAACACCCCTTCCAAGGAGTTCCCGGTGCAGAGGGGTGAACGGCAGATCCTCGATGCACTGCTCACGTGTAAAGGTGACACCCAGATTTAAACTGGGGACCTCTTGATTTGCAGTCAAATGCTCTACCACTGAGCTACACCCCCCATGGGCCCAACGCACTGCATGTTCACACTTTGCACATACTACAGTGACAATTGTCTAAAACACCTCTCTTGTCTGCGCCTTTCAACAGTTTACGTGCAGCAGAGATGTTTTGTATGTGAAACCTATTTCCAAAATGACTGTCTGACTTCAATAGCATTTGCATCGGCAATGGAAATGGCTGAGTGGCAGAGTTTAAATGGATGTAAGTTATTGCGCAAATGCCCTCCGAACTGACATCAGCTCTAAACGAATGCACGTGCAAGGCTTTCAAGCTCTCGTTTCGGCACTGCAGTGCTACATTGCAACATCTCATGACGCAACACGGATCTTCGTGTCCTTCAGCTGTTCATCACAGAAGGAACTTTGCCGTGGTCGTTGAATGCGGGAAGAAAACACCCCTTCCACGGTGTTCCCTGTGCAGAGGGGTAAACGGCAGATCCTCGATGCACTGCTCACGTGTAAAGGGGGCACCCAGATTTGAACTGAGGACCTCTTGATCTGCAGTCAAATGCTCTACCACTTGGCTACACCCCCCCCATGTGCCCAAGGCACGGCATGTTCACACTTTCCACATACTACAGTGACAATTGTCGAAAACACCTCTCTTGTCTGCGCGTTCCAACAGTTTACGTGCAGCAGAGATGTTTTGTATGTGAAACCTATTTCCAAAATGACTGTCTGACTTCAATAGCATTTGCATCGGCAATGGAAATGGCTGAGTGGCAGAGTTTAAATGGACGTAAGTTATTGCGCAAATGCGCTCCGAACTGACATCAGCTCTGAACGAATGCACATGCAAGGCTTTCAAGCTCTCGTTTCGGCACTGCAGTGCTACATTGCAACATCTCACGACGCAACACGGATCTTCGTGTCCTTCAGCTGTTCATCACAGAAGGAACTTTGCCGTGGTCGTTGAATGCGGGAAGAAAACACCCCTTCCAAGGTGTTCCCGGTGCAGAGGGGTGAACGGCAGATCCTCGATGCACTGCTCACGTGTAAAGGGGGCACCCAGATTTGAACTGGGGACCTCTTGATCTGCAGTCAAATGCTCTACCACAGAGCTACACCCCCCAGGTGCCCAACGCACTGCATGTTCACACTTTCCACATACTACAGTGACAATTGTCTAAAACACCTCTCTTGTCTGCGCCTTTCAACAGTTTACGTGCAGCAGAGATGTTTTGTATGTGAAACCTATTTCCAAAATGACTGTCTGACTTGAATAGCATTTGCATCGGCAATGGAAATGGCTGAGTGGCAGAGTTTAAATGGACGTAAGTTATTGCGCAAATGCCCTCCGAACTGACATCAGCTCTGAACGAATGCACATGCAAGGCTTTCAAGCTCTGGTTTCGGCACTGCCGTGCTACATTGCAACATCTCACGAGGCAACACGGATCTTCGTGTCCTTCAGCTGTTCATCACAGAAGGAACTTTGCCGTGGTCGTTGAATGCGGGAAGAAAACACCCCTTCCCAGGTGTTCCCTGTGCAGAGAAGTAAACGGCAGATCCTCGATGCACTGCTCACGTGCAAAGGGGGCACCCAGATTTGAACTGGGGACCTCTTGATCTGCAGTCAAATGCTCTACCACTGAGCTACACCCCCCCATGTGCCCAATGCACTGCATGTTCACACTTTCCACATACTACAGTGACAATTGTCTAAAACACCTCTCTTGTCTGCGCCTTTCAACAGTTTACGTGCAGCAGAGATGTTTTGTATGTGAAACCTATTTCCAAAATGACTGTCTGACTTCAATAGCATTTGCATCGGCAGTGGAAATGGCTGAGTGGCAGAGTTTAATGGACGTAAGTTATTGCGCAAATGCCCTCCGAACTGACATCAGCTCTGAACGAATGCACATGCAAGGCTTTCAAGCTCTCGTTTCGGCACTGCAGTGCTACATTGCAACATCTCACGACGCAACACGGATCTTCGTGTCCTTCAGCTGTTCATCACAGAAGGAACTTTGCCGTGGTCGTTGAATGCGGGAAGAAAACACCCCTTCCAAGGTGTTCCCTGTGCAGAGGGGTAAACGGCAGATCCTCGATGCACTGCTCACGTGTAAAGGTGGCACCCAGATTTGAACTGAGGACCTCTTGATCTGCAGTCAAATGCTCTACCACTTGGCTACACCCCCCCCATGTGCCCAACGCACTGCATGTTCACACTTTCCACATACTACAGTGACAATTGTCTAAAACACCTCTCTTGTCTGCGCCTTTCAACAGTTTACGTGCAGCAGAGATGTTTTGTATGTGAAACCTATTTCCAAAATGACTGTCTGACTTCAATAGCATTTGCATCGGCAATGGAAATGGCTGAGTGGCAGAGTTTAAATGGACGTAAGTTATTGCGCAAATGCCCTACGAACTGACATCAGCTCTGAACGAATGCACATGCAAGGCTTTCAAGCTCTCGTTTCGGCACTGCAGTGCTACATTGCAACATCTCACGAGGCAACACGGATCTTCGTGTCCTTCAGCTGTTCATCACAGAAGGAACTTTGCCGTGGTCGTTGAATGCGGGAAGAAAACACCCCTTCCAAGGTGTTCCCGGTGCAGAGGGGTGAACGGCAGATCCTCGATGCACTGCTCACGTGTAAAGGGGGCACCCAGATTTGAACTGGGGACCTCTTGATCTGCAGTCAAATGCTCTACCACTGAGCTACACCCCCCAGGTGCCCAACGCACTGCATGTTCACACTTTCCACATACTACAGTGACAATTGTCGAAAACACCTCTCTTGTCTGCGCGTTCCAACAGTTTACGTGCAGCAGAGATGTTTTGTATGTGAAACCTATTTCCAAAATGACTGTCTGACTTCAATAGCATTTGCATCGGCAATGGAAATGGCTGAGTGGCAGAGTTTAAATGGACGTAAGTTATTGCGCAAATGCGCTCCGAACTGACATCAGATCTGAACGAATGCACATGCAAGGCTTTCAAGCTCTCGTTTCGGCACTGCAGTGCTACATTGCAACATCTCACGAGGCAACACGGATCTTCGTGTCCTTCAGCTGTTCATCACAGAAGGAACTTTGCCGTGGTCGTTGAATGCGGGAAGAAAACACCCCTTCCAAGGAGTTCCCGGTGCAGAGGGGTGAACGGCAGATCCTCGATGCACTGCTCACGTGTAAAGGGGGCACCCAGATTTGAACTGGGGACCTCTTGATCTGCAGTCAAATGCTCTACCACTGAGCTACACCCCGCCAAGGGCCCAACGCACTGCATGTTCACACTTTCCACATACTACAGTGACAATTGTCTAAAACACCTCTCTTGTCTGCGCCTTTCAACAGTTTACGTGCAGCAGAGATGTTTTGTATGTGAAACCTATTTCCAAAATGACTGTCTGACTTCAATAGCATTTGCATCGGCAATGGAAATGGCTGAGTGGCAGAGTTTAAATGGACGTAAGTTATTGCGCAAATGCCCTCCGAACTGACATCAGCTCTGAACGAATGCACATGCAAGGCTTTCAAGCTCTGGTTTCGGCACTGCCGTGCTCCATTGCAACATCTCACGACGCAACACGGATCTTCGAGTCCTTCAGCTGTTCATCACAGAAGGAACTTTGCCGTGGTCGTTGAATGCGGGAAGAAAACACCCCTTCCAGGTGTTCCCTGTGCAGAGGGGTAAACGGCAGATCCTCGATGCACTGCTCACGTGTAAAGGGGGCACCCAGATTTGAACTGGGGACCTCTTGATCTGCAGTCAAATGCTCTACCACTGAGCTACACCCCCCATGGGCCCAACGCACTGCATGTTCACACTTTCCACATACTACAGTGACAAATGTCTAAAACACCTCTCTTGTCTGCGCCTTTCAACAGTTTACGTGCAGCAGAGATGTTTTGTATGTGAAACCTATTTCCAAAATGACTGTCTGACTTCAATAGCATTTGCATCGGCAATGGAAATGGCTGAGTGGCAGAGTTTAATTGGACCTAAGTTATTGAGCAAATGCCCTCCGAACTGACATCAGCTCTGAACGAATGCACATGCAAGGCTTTCAAGCTCTCGTTTCGGCACTGCAGTGCTACATTGCAACATCGCAACATCTCACGAGGCAACACGGATCTTCGTGTCCTTCAGCTGTTCATCACAGAAGGAACTTTGCCGTGGTCGTTGAATGCGGGAAGAAAACACCCCTTCCAAGGAGTTCCCGGTGCAGAGGGGCGAACGGCAGATCCTCGATGCACTGCTCACGTGTAAAGGGGGCACCCAGATTTGAACTGGGGACCTCTTGATCTGCAGTCAAATGCTCTACCACTGAGCTACACCCCCCAGGTGCCCAACGCACTGCATGTTCACACTTTCCACATACTACAGTGACAATTGTCTAAAACACCTCTCTTGTCTGCGCGTTCCAACAGTTTACGTGCAGCAGAGATGTTTTGTATGTGAAACCTATTTCCAAAATGACTGTCTGACTTCAATAGCATTTGCATCGGCAATGGAAATGGCTGAGTGGCAGAGTTTAAATGGACGTAAGTTATTGTGCAAATGCGCTCCGAACTGACATCAGCTCGGAACGAATGCACATGCAAGGCTTTCAAGCTCTCGTTTCGGCACTGCAGTGCTACATTGCAACATCTCACGAGGCAACACGGATTTTCGTGTCCTTCAGCTGTTCATCACAGAAGGAACTTTGCCGTGGTCGTTGAATGCGGGAAGAAAACACCCCTTCCAAGGAGTTCCCGTTGCAGAGGGGTGAACGGCAGATCCTCGATGCACTGCTCACGTGTAAAGGGGCACCCAGATTTGAACTGGGGACCTCTTGATCTGCAGTCAAATGCTCTACCACTGAGCTACACCCCGCCAAGGGCCCAACGCACTGCATGTTCACACTTTGCACATACTACAGTGACAATTGTCTAAAACACCTCTCTTGTCTGCGCCTTTCAACAGTTTACGTGCAGCAGAGATGTTTTGTATGTGAAACCTATTTCCAAAATGACTGTCTGACTTCAATAGCATTTGCATCGGCAATGGAAATGGCTGAGTGGCAGAGTTTAAATGGACGTAAGTTATTGCGCAAATGCCCTCCGAACTGACATCAGCTCTGAACGAATGCACATGCAAGGCTTTCAAGCTCTCGTTTCGGCACTGCAGTGCTACATTGCAACATCTCACGAGGCAACACGGATCTTCGTGTCCTTCAGCTGTTCATCACAGAAGGAACTTTGCCGTGGTCGTTGAATGCGGGAAGAAAACACCCCTTCCAAGGAGTTCCCGGTGCAGAGGGGTGAACGGCAGATCCTCGGTGCACTGCTCACGTGTAAAGGGGCACCCAGATTTGAACTGGGGACTTCTTGATTTGCAGTCAAATGCTCTACCACTGAGCTACACCCCCCCATGGGCCCAACGCACTGCATGTTCACACTTTGCACATACTACAGTGACAATTGTCTTAAACACCTCTCTTGTCTGCGCCTTTCAACAGTTTACGTGCAGCAGAGATGTTTTGTATGTGAAACCTATTTCCAATATGACTGTCTGACTTCAATAGCATTTGCATCGGCAATGGAAATGGCTGAGTGGCAGAGTTTAAATGGACGTAAGTTATTGCGCAAATGCCCGCCGAACTGACATCAGCTCTGAACAAATGCACATGCTAGGCTTTCAAGCTCTGGTTTCGGCACTGCCGTGCTACATTGCAACATCTCACGAGGCAACACGGATCTTCGTGTCCTTCAGCTGTTCATCACAGAAGGAACTTTGCCGGGGTCGTTGAATGCGGGAAGAAAACACCCCTTCCCAGGTGTTCCCTGTGCAGAGGGGTAAACGGCAGATCCTCGATGCACTGCTCACGTGTAAAGGGGGCACCCAGATTTGAACTGGGGACCTCTTGATCTGCAGTCAAATGCTCCACCACTGAGCTACACCCCCCATGTGCCCAACGCACTGCATGTTCACACTTTCCACATACTACAGTGACAATTGTCTAAAACACCTCTCTTGTCTGCGCCTTTCAACAGTTTACGTGCAGCAGAGATGTTTTGTATGTGAAACCTATTTCCAAAATGACTGTCTGACTTGAATAGCATTTGCATCGGCAATGGAAATGGCTGAGTGGCAGAGTTTAATTGGACGTAAGTTATTGCGCAAATGCCCTACGAACTGACATCAGCTCTGAACGAATGCACATGCAAGGCTTTCAAGCTCTCGTTTCGGCACTGCAGTGCTACATCGCAACATCTCACGAGGCAACACGGATCTTCGTGTCCTTCAGCTGTTCATCACAGAAGGAACTTTGCCGTGGTCGTTGAATGCGGGAAGAAAACACCCCTTCCAAGGTGTTCCCTGTGCAGAGGGGTAAACGGCAGATCCTCGATGCACTGCTCACGTGTAAAGGGGGCACCCAGATTTGAATTAAGGACCTCTTGATCTGCAGTCAAATGCTCTACCACTGAGCTACACCCCCCCATGTGCCCAACGCACTGCATGTTCACACTTTCCACATACTACAGTGACAATTGTCTAAAACACCTCTCTTGTCTGCGCCTTTCAACAGTTTACGTGCAGCAGAGATGTTTTGTATGTGAAACCTATTTCCAAAATGACTGTCTGACTTCAATAGCATTTGCATCGGCAATGGAAATGGCTGAGTGGCAGAGTTTAATTGGACGTAAGTTATTGCGCAAATGCCCTCCGAACTGACATCAGCTCTGAACGAAAGCACATGCAAGGCTTTCAAGCTCTCGTTTCGGCACTGCAGTGCTACATTGCAACATCGCAACATCTCACGAGGCAACACGGATCTTCGTGTCCTTCAGCTGTTCATCACAGAAGGAACTTTGCCGTGGTCGTTGAATGCGGGAAGAAAACACCCCTTCCAAGGTGTTCCCTGTGCAGAGGGGTAACGGCAGATCCTCGATGCACTGCTCACGTGTAAAGGGGGCACCCAGATTTGAACTGGGGACCTCTTGATCTGCAGTCAAATGCTCTACCACTGAGCTACACCCCCCCATGTGCCCAACGCACTGCATGTTCACACTTTCCACATACTACAGTGACAATTGTCTAAAACACCTCTCTTGTCTGCGCCTTTCAACAGTTTACGTGCAGCAGAGATGTTTTGTATGTGAAACCTATTTCCAAAATGACTGTCTGACTTCAATAGCATTTGCATCGGCAATGGAAATGGCTGAGTGGCAGAGTTTAATTGGACGTAAGTTATTGCGCAAATGCCCTACGAACTGACATCAGCTCTGAACGAATGCACATGCAAGGCTTTCAAGCTCTCGTTTCGGCACTGCAGTGCTACATTGCAACATCTCACGAGGCAACACGGATCTTCGTGTCCTTCAGCTGTTCATCACAGAAGGAACTTTGCCGTGGTCGTTGAATGCGGGAAGAAAACACCCCTTCCACAGAGTTCCCGGTGCAGAGGGGTAAACGGCAAATCCTCGATGCACTGCTCACGGGCAAAGGGGGCACCCAGATTTGAACTGGGGACCTCTTGATCTGCAGTCAAATGCTCTACCACTGAGCTACACCCCCCAGGCGCCCAACGCACTGCATGTTCACACTTTCCACATACTACAGTGACAATTGTCTAAAACACCTCTCTTGTCTGCGCCTTTCAACAGTTTACGTGCAGCAGAGATGTTTTGTATGTGAAACCTATTTCCAAAATGACTGTCTGACTTCAATAGCATTTGCATCGGCAATGGAAATGGCTGAGTGGCAGAGTTTAATTGGACCTAAGTTATTGCGCAAATGCCCTCCGAACTGACATCAGCTCTGAACGAATGCACATGCAAGGCTTTCAAGCTCTCGTTTCGGCACTGCAGTGCTACATTGCAACATCTCACGAGGCAACACGGATCTTCGTGTCCTTCAGCTGTTCATCACAGAAGGAACTTTGCCGTGGTCGTTGAATGCGGGAAGAAAACACCCCTTCCACAGAGTTCCCGGTGCAGAGGGGTGAACGGCAGATCCTCGATGCACTGCTCATGGGCAAAGGGGGAACCCAGATTTGAACTGGGGACCTCTTGATCTGCAGTCAAATGCTCTACCACTGAGCTACACCCCCCATGTGCCCAACGCACTGCATGTTCACACTTTCCACATACTACAGTGACAAATGTCTAAAACACCTCTCTTGTCTGCGCCTTTCAACAGTTTACGTGCAGCAGAGATGTTTTGTATGTGAAACCTATTTCCAAAATGACTGTCTGACTTGAATAGCATTTGCATCGGCAATGGAAATGGCTGAGTGGCAGAGTTTAAATGGACGTAAGTTATTGCGCAAATGCCCTCCGAACTGACATCAGCTCTGAACGAATGCACATGCAAGGCTTTCAAGCTCTGGTTTCGGCACTGCCGTGCTACATTGCAACATCTCACGAGGCAACACGGATCTTCGTGTCCTTCAGCTGTTCATCACAGAAGGAACTTTGCCGTGGTCGTTGAATGCGGGAAGAAAACACCCCTTCCCAGGTGTTCCCTGTGCAGAGAAGTAAACGGCAGATCCTCGATGCACTGCTCACGTGCAAAGGGGGCACCCAGATTTGAACTGGGGACCTCTTGATCTGCAGTCAAATGCTCTACCACTGAGCTACACCCCCCATGTGCCCAACGCACTGCATGTTCACACTTTCCACATACTACAGTGACAATTGTCTAAAACACCTCTCTTGTCTGCGCCTTTCAACAGTTTACGTGCAGCAGAGATGTTTTGTATGTGAAACCTATTTCCAAAATGACTGTCTGACTTCAATAGCATTTGCATCGGCAATGGAAATGGCTGAGTGGCAGAGTTTAAATGGATGTAAATTATTGCGCAAATGCCCTCCGAACTGACATCAGCTCTGAACGAATGCACATGCAAGGCTTTCAAGCTCTCGTTTCGGCACTGCAGTGCTACATTGCAACATCTCACGAGGCAACACGGATCTTCGTGTCCTTCAGCTGTTCATCACAGAAGGAACTTTGCCGTGGTCGTTGAATGCGGGAAGAAAACACCCCTTCCAAGGTGTTCCCGGTGCAGAGGGGTAAACGGCAGATCCTCGATGCACTGCTCACGTGTAAAGGGGGCACCCAGATTTGAACTGGGGACCTCTTGATCTGCAGTCAAATGCTCTACCACTGAGCTACACCCCCCCATGTGCCCAACGCACTGCATGTTCACACTTTCCACATACTACAGTGACAATTGTCTAAAACACCTCTCTTGTCTGCGCCTTTCAACAGTTTACGTGCAGCAGAGATGTTTTGTATGTGAAACCTATTTCCAAAATGACTGTCTGACTTCAATAGCATTTGCATCGGCAATGGAAATGGCTGAGTGGCAGAGTTTAATCGGACGTAAGTTATTGCGCAAATGCCCTCCGAACTGACATCAGCTCTGAACGAATGCACATGCAAGGCTTTCAAGCTCTCGTTTCGGCACTGCAGTGCTACATTGCAACATCTCACGAGGCAACACGGATCTTCGTGTCCTTCAGCTGTTCATCACAGAAGGAACTTTGCCGTGGTCGTTGAATGCGGGAAGAAAACACCCCTTCCAAGGTGTTCCCGGTGCAGAGGGGCGAACGGCAGATCCTCGATGCACTGCTCACGTGTAAAGGGGGCACCCAGATTTGAACTGGGGACCTCTTGATCTGCAGTCAAATGCTCTACCACTGAGCTACACCCCCCCATGTGCCCAACGCACTGCATGTTCACACTTTCCACATACTACAGTGACAATTGTCTAAAACACCTCTCTTGTCTGCGCCTTTCAACAGTTTACGTGCAGCAGAGATGTTTTGTATGTGAAACCTATTTCCAAAATGACTGTCTGACTTCAATAGCATTTGCATCGGCAATGGAAATGGCTGAGTGGCAGAGTTTAATTGGACGTAAGTTATTGCGCAAATGCCCTCCGAACTGACATCAGCTCTGAACGAATGCACATGCAAGGCTTTCAAGCTCTCGTTTCGGCACTGCAGTGCTACATTGCAACATCTCACGAGGCAACACGGATCTTCGTGTCCTTCAGCTGTTCATCACAGAAGGAACTTTGCCGTGGTCGTTGAATGCGGGAAGAAAACACCCCTTCCAAGGAGTTCCCGGTGCAGAGGGGCGAACGGCAGATCCTCGATGCACTGCTCACGTGTAAAGGGGGCACCCAGATTTGAACTGGGGACCTCTTGATCTGCAGTCAAATGCTCTACCACTGAGCTACACCCCCCAGGCGCCCAACGCACTGCATGTTCACACTTTCCACATACTACAGTGACAATTGTCTAAAACACCTCTCTTGTCTGCGCCTTTCAACAGTTTACGTGCAGCAGAGATGTTTTGTATGTGAAACCTATTTCCAAAATGACTGTCTGACTTCAATAGCATTTGCATCGGCAATGGAAATGGCTGAGTGGCAGAGTTTAATTGGACGTAAGTTATTGCGCAAATGCCCTCCGAACTGACATCAGCTCTGAACGAATGCACATGCAAGGCTTTCAAGCTCTCGTTTCGGCACTGCAGTGCTACATTGCAACATCGCAACATCTCACGAGGCAACACGGATCTTCGTGTCCTTCAGCTGTTCATCACAGAAGGAACTTTGCCGTGGTCGTTGAATGCGGGAAGAAAACACCCCTTCCAAGGAGTTCCCGGTGCAGAGGGGTGAACGGCAGATCCTCGATGCACTGCTCACGTGTAAAGGGGGCACCCAGATTTAAACTGGGGACCTCTTGATCTGCAGTCAAATGCTCTACCACTGAGCTACACCCCCCCATGTGCCCAACGCACTGCATGTTCACACTTTCCACATACTACAGTGACAATTGTCTAAAACACCTCTCTTGTCTGCGCCTTTCAACAGTTTACGTGCAGCAGAGATGTTTTGTATGTGAAACCTATTTCCAAAATGACTGTCTGACTTCAATAGCATTTGCATCGGCAATGGAAATGGCTGAGTGGCAGAGTTTAATTGGACGTAAGTTATTGCGCAAATGCCCTCCGAACTGACATCAGCTCTGAACGAATGCACATGCAAGGCTTTCAAGCTCTCGTTTCGGCACTGCAGTGCTACATTGCAACATGCAACATCTCACGAGGCAACACGGATCTTCGTGTCCTTCAGCTGTTCATCACAGAAGGAACTTTGCCGTGGTCGTTGAATGCGGGAAGAAAACACCCCTTCCAAGGTGTTCCCTGTGCAGAGGGTAAACGGCAGATCCTCGATGCACTGCTCACGTGTAAAGGGGGCACCCAGATTTGAACTGGGGACCTCTTGATCTGCAGTCAAATGCTCTACCACTGAGCTACACCCCCCCATGTGCCCAACGCACTGCATGTTTACACTTTCCACATACTACAGTGACAATTGTCTAAAACACCTCTCTTGTCTGCGCCTTTCAACAGTTTACGTGCAGCAGAGATGTTTTGTATGTGAAACCTATTTCCAAAATGACTGTCTGACTTCAATAGCATTTGCATCGGCAATGGAAATGGCTGAGTGGCAGAGTTTAATTGGACGTAAGTTATTGCGCAAATGCCCTCCGAACTGACATCAGCTCTGAACGAATGCACATGCAAGGCTTTCAAGCTCTCGTTTCGGCACTGCAGTGCTACATTGCAACATCTCACGAGGCAACACGGATCTTCGTGTCCTTCAGCTGTTCATCACAGAAGGAACTTTGCCGTGGTCGTTGAATGCGGGAAGAAAACACCCCTTCCAAGGTGTTCCCGGTGCAGAGGGGTGAACGGCAGATCCTCGATGCACTGCTCACGTGTAAAGGGGGCACCCAGATTTGAACTGGGGACCTCTTGATCTGCAGTCAAATGCTCTACCACTGAGCTACACCCCCCAGGTGCCCAACGCACTGCATGTTCACACTTTCCACATACTACAGTGACAATTGTCTAAAACACCTCTCTTGTCTGCGCCTTTCAACAGTTTACGTGCAGCAGAGATGTTTTGTATGTGAAACCTATTTCCAAAATGACTGTCTGACTTCAATAGCATTTGCATCGGCAATGGAAATGGCTGAGTGGCAGAGTTTAAATGGACGTAAGTTATTGCGCAAATGCCCTCCGAACTGACATCAGCTCTGAACGAATGCACATGCAAGGCTTTCAAGCTCTCGTTTCGGCACTGCAGTGCTACATTGCAACATCTCACGAGGCAACACAGATCTTCGTGTCCTTCAGCTGTTCATCACAGAAGGAACTTTGCCGTGGTCGTTGAATGCGGGAAGAAAACACCCCTTCCAAGGAGTTCCCGGTGCAGAGGGGTGAACGGCAGATCCTCGATGCACTGCTCACGTGTAAAGGGGGGCACCCAGATTTGAACTGGGGACCTCTTGATCTGCAGTCAAATGCTCTACCACTGAGCTACACCCCCAGGTGCCCAAGGCACGGCATGTTCACACTTTCCACATACTACAGTGACAATTGTCTAAAACACCTCTCTTGTCTGCGCCTTTCAACAGTTTACGTGCAGCAGAGATGTTTTGTATGTGAAACCTATTTCCAAAATGACTGTCTGACTTCAATAGCATTTGCATCGGCAATGGAAATGGCTGAGTGGCAGAGTTTAATTGGACGTAAGTTATTGCGCAAATGCCCTCCGAACTGACATCAGCTCTGAACGAATGCACATGCAAGGCTTTCAAGCTCTCGTTTCGGCACTGCAGTGCTACATTGCAACATCTCACGAGGCAACACGGATCTTCGTGTCCTTCAGCTGTTCATCACAGAAGGAACTTTGCCGTGGTCGTTGAATGCGGGAAGAAAACACCCCTTCCAAGGAGTTCCCGGTGCAGAGGGGCGAACGGCAGATCCTCGATGCACTGCTCACGTGTAAAGGGGGCACCCAGATTTGAACTGGGGACCTCTTGATCTGCAGTCAAATGCTCTACCACTGAGCTACACCCCCCAGGTGCCCAACGCACTGCATGTTCACACTTTCCACATACTACAGTGACAATTGTCTAAAACACCTCTCTTGTCTGCGCCTTTCAACAGTTTACGTGCAGCAGAGATGTTTTGTATGTGAAACCTATTTCCAAAATGACTGTCTGACTTCAATAGCATTTGCATCGGCAATGGAAATGGCTGAGTGGCAGAGTTTAATGGACGTAAGTTATTGCGCAAATGCCCTCCGAACTGACATCAGCTCTGAACGAATGCACATGCAAGGCTTTCAAGCTCTCGTTTCGGCACTGCAGTGCTACATTGCAACATCTCACGAGGCAACACGGATCTTCGTGTCCTTCAGCTGTTCATCACAGAAGGAACTTTGCCGTGGTCGTTGAATGCGGGAAGAAAACACCCCTTCCAAGGAGTTCCCGGTGCAGAGGGGTAAACGGCAGATCCTCGATGCACTGCTCACGTGTAAAGGGGGCACCCAGATTTGAACTGGGGACCTCTTGATCTGCAGTCAAATGCTCTACCACTGAGCTACACCCCCCATGTGCCCAACGCACTGCATGTTTACACTTTCCACATACTACAGTGACAATTGTCTAAAACACCTCTCTTGTCTGCGCCTTTCAACAGTTTACGTGCAGCAGAGATGTTTTGTATGTGAAACCTATTTCCAAAATGACTGTCTGACTTCAATAGCATTTGCATCGGCAATGGAAATGGCTGAGTGGCAGAGTTTAATGGACGTAAGTTATTGCGCAAATGCCCTCCGAACTGACATCAGCTCTGAACGAATGCACATGCAAGGCTTTCAAGCTCTCGTTTCGGCACTGCAGTGCTACATTGCAACATCGCAACATCTCACGAGGCAACACGGATCTTCGTGTCCTTCAGCTGTTCATCACAGAAGGAACTTTGCCGTGGTCGTTGAATGCGGGAAGAAAACACCCCTTCCAAGGTGTTCCCGGTGCAGAGGGGTGAACGGCAGATCCTCGATGCACTGCTCACGTGTAAAGGGGGCACCCAGATTTGAACTGGGACCTCTTGATCTGCAGTCAAATGCTCTACCACTGAGCTACACCCCCCAGGTGCCCAACGCACTGCATGTTCACACTTTCCACATACTACAGTGACAATTGTCTAAAACACCTCTCTTGTCTGCGCCTTTCAACAGTTTACGTGCAGCAGAGATGTTTTGTATGTGAAACCTATTTCCAAAATGACTGTCTGACTTCAATAGCATTTGCATCGGCAATGGAAATGGCTGAGTGGCAGAGTTTAAATGGACGTAAGTTATTGCGCAAATGCCCTCCGAACTGACATCAGCTCTGAACGAATGCACATGCAAGGCTTTCAAGCTCTCGTTTCGGCACTGCAGTGCTACATTGCAACATCTCACGAGGCAACACGGATCTTCGTGTCCTTCAGCTGTTCATCACAGAAGGAACTTTGCCGTGGTCGTTGAATGCGGGAAGAAAACACACCTTCCAAGGAGTTCCCGGTGCAGAGGGGTAAACGGCAGATCCTCGATGCACTGCTCACGTGTAAAGGGGGCACCCAGATTTGAACTGGGACCTCTTGATCTGCAGTCAAATGCTCTACCACTGAGCAACACCCCCCAGTGCCCAAGGCACGGCATGTTCACACTTTCCACATACTACAGTGACAATTGTCTAAAACACCTCTCTTGTCTGCGCCTTTCAACAGTTTACGTGCAGCAGAGATGTTTTGTATGTGAAACCTATTTCCAAAATGACTGTCTGACTTCAATAGCATTTGCATCGGCAATGGAAATGGCTGAGTGGCAGAGTTTAAATGGACGTAAGTTATTGCGCAAATGCCCTCCGAACTGACATCAGCTCTGAACGAATGCACATGCAAGGCTTTCAAGCTCTCGGTTTCGGCACTGCAGTGCTCCATTGCAACATCTCACGACGCAACACGGATCTTCGTGTCCTTCAGCTGTTCATCACAGAAGGAACTTTGCCGTGGTCGTTGAATGCGGGAAGAAAACACCCCTTCCAAGGAGTTCCCTGTGCAGAGGGGTAACGGCAGATCCTCGATGCACTGCTCACGTGTAAAGGGGGCACCCAGATTTGAAACTGGGGACCTCTTGATCTGCAGTCAAATGCTCTACCACTGAGCTACACCCCCCATGGGCCCAACGCACTGCATGTTCACACTTTCCACATACTACAGTGACAATTGTCTAAAACACCTCTCTTGTCTGCGCCTTTCAACAGTTTACGTGCAGCAGAGATGTTTTGTATGTGAAACCTATTTCCAAAATGACTGTCTGACTTCAATAGCATTTGCATCGGCAATGGAAATGGCTGAGTGGCAGAGTTTAATGGACGTAAGTTATTGCGCAAATGCCCTCCGAACTGACATCAGCTCTGAACGAATGCACATGCAAGGCTTTCAAGCTCTCGTTTCGGCACTGCAGTGCTACATTGCAACATGCAACATCTCACGAGGCAACACGGATCTTCGTGTCCTTCAGCTGTTCATCACAGAAGGAACTTTGCCGTGGTCGTTGAATGCGGGAAGAAAACACCCCTTCCAAGGTGTTCCCGGTGCAGAGGGGTAAACGGCAGATCCTCGATGCACTGCTCACGTGTAAAGGGGGCACCCAGATTTGAACTGGGGACCTCTTGATCTGCAGTCAAATGCTCTACCACTGAGCTACACCCCCCCATGGGCCCAACGCACTGCATGTTCACACTTTCCACATACTACAGTGACAATTGTCTAAAACACCTCTCTTGTCTGCGCCTTTCAACAGTTTACGTGCAGCAGAGATGTTTTGTATGTGAAACCTATTTCCAAAATGACTGTCTGACTTCAATAGCATTTGCATCGGCAATGGAAATGGCTGAGTGGCAGAGTTTAAATGGACGTAAGTTATTGCGCAAATGCCCTCCGAACTGACATCAGCTCTGAACGAATGCACATGCAAGGCTTTCAAGCTCTCGTTTCGGCACTGCAGTGCTACATTGCAACATCTCACGAGGCAACACGGATCTTCGTGTCCTTCAGCTGTTCATCACAGAAGGAACTTTGCCGTGGTCGTTGAATGCGGGAAGAAACACCCCTTCCAAGGTGTTCCCTGTGCAGAGGGTAAACGGCAGATCCTCGATGCACTGCTCACGTGTAAAGGGGCACCCAGATTTGAACTGGGGACCTCTTGATCTGCAGTCAAATGCTCTACCACTGAGCTACACCCCCCCAGGTGCCCAAAGCACTGCATGTTCACACTTTCCACATACTACAGTGACAATTGTCTAAAACACCTCTCTTGTCTGCGCGTTTCAACAGTTTACGTGCAGCAGAGATGTTTTGTATGTGAAACCTATTTCCAAAATGACTGTCTGACTTCAATAGCATTTGCATCGGCAATGGAAATGGCTGAGTGGCAGAGTTTAAATGGACGTAAGTTATTGCGCAAATGCCCTCCGAACTGACATCAGCTCTGAACGAATGCACATGCAAGGCTTTCAAGCTCTCGTTTCGGCACTGCAGTGCTACATTGCAACATCTCACGAGGCAACACGGATCTTCGTGTCCTTCAGCTGTTCATCACAGAAGGAACTTTGCCGTGGTCGTTGAATGCGGGAAGAAAACACCCCTTCCAAGGTGTTCCCGGTGCAGAGGGGTGAACGGCAGATCCTCGATGCACTGCTCACGTGTAAAGGGGGGCACCCAGATTTGAACTGGGGACCTCTTGATCTGCAGTCAAATGCTCTACCACTGAGCTACAACCCCCCCATGTGCCCAACGCACTGCATGTTCACACTTTCCACATACTACAGTGACAATTGTCTAAAACACCTCTCTTGTCTGCGCCTTTCAACAGTTTACGTGCAGCAGAGATGTTTTGTATGTGAAACCTATTTCCAAAATGACTGTCTGACTTCAATAGCATTTGCATCGGCAATGGAAATGGCTGAGTGGCAGAGTTTAATTGGACGTAAGTTATTGCGCAAATGCCCTCCGAACTGACATCAGCTCTGAACGAATGCACATGCAAGGCTTTCAAGCTCTCGTTTCGGCACTGCAGTGCTACATTGCAACATCTCTCACGAGGCAACACGGATCTTCGTGTCCTTCAGCTGTTCATCACAGAAGGAACTTTGCCGTGGTCGTTGAATGCGGGAAGAAAACACCCCCTTCCAAGAAGTTCCCGGTGCAGAGGGGTGAGAACGGCAGATCCTCGATGCACTGCTCACGTGTAAAGGGGGCACCCAGATTTGAACTGGGGACCTCTTGATCTGCAGTCAAATGCTCTACCACGAGCTACACCCCCCCATGTGCCCAACGCACTGCATGTTCACACTTTCCACATACTACAGTGACAATTGTCTAAAACACCTCTCTTGTCTGCGCCTTTCAACAGTTTACGTGCAGCAGAGATGTTTTGTATGTGAAACCTATTTCCAAAATGACTGTCTGACTTCAATAGCATTTGCATCGGCAATGGAAATGGCTGAGTGGCAGAGTTTAATTGGACGTAAGTTATTGCGCAAATGCCCTCCGAACTGACATCAGCTCTGAACGAATGCACATGCAAGGCTTTCAAGCTCTCGTTTCGGCACTGCAGTGCTACATTGCAACATCCAACATCTCACGAGGCAACACGGATCTTCGTGTCCTTCAGCTGTTTCATCACAGAAGGAACTTTGCCGTGGTCGTTGAATGCGGGAAGAAAACACCCCTTCCAAGAGTTCCCGGTGCAGAGGGGTGAACGGCAGATCCTCGATGCACTGCTCACGTGTAAAGGGGACCCAGATTTGAACTGGGACCTCTTGATCTGCAGTCAAATGCTCTACCACTGAGCTACACCCCCCCATGCGCCCAACGCACTGCATGTTCACACTTTCCACATACTACAGTGACAATTGTCTAAAACACCTCTCTTGTCTGCGCCTTTCAACAGTTTACGTGCAGCAGAGATGTTTTGTATGTGAAACTATTTCCAAAATGACTGTCTGACTTCAATAGCATTTGCATCGGCAATGGAAATGGCTGAGTGGCAGAGTTTAAATGGACGTAAGTTATTGCGCAAATGCCCTCCGAACTGACATCAGCTCTGAACGAATGCACATGCAAGGCTTTCAAGCTCTGGTTTCGGCACTGCAGTGCTACATTGCAACATCTCACGAGGCAACACGGATCTTCGTGTCCTTCAGCTGTTCATCACAGAAGGAACTTTGCCGTGGTCGTTGAATGCGGGAAGAAAAACACCCCTTCCCAGGAGTTCCCGGTGCAGAGGGGTGAACGGCAGATCCTCGATGCACTGCTCGTGTAAAGGGGCACCCAGATTTGAACTGGGACCTCTTGATCTGCAGTCAAATGCTCTACCCACTGAGCTACACCCCCCCATGGCCCACGCACTGCATGTTCACACTTTCCACATACTACAGTGACAATTGTCTAAAACACCTCTCTTGTCTGCGCCTTTCAACAGTTTACGTGCAGCAGAGATGTTTTGTATGTGAAACCTATTTCCAAAATGACTGTCTGACTTCAATAGCATTTGCATCGGCAATGGAAATGGCTGAGTGGCAGAGTTTAAATGGACGTAAGTTATTGCGCAAATGCCCTCCGAACTGACATCAGCTCTGAACGAATGCACATGCAAGGCTTTCAAGCTCTCGTTTCGGCACTGCAGTGCTACATTGCAACATCTCACGAGGCAACACGGATCTTCGTGTCCTTCAGCTGTTCATCACAGAAGGAACTTTGCCGTGGTCGTTGAATGCGGGAAGAAAACACCCCTTCCAAGGTGTTCCTGTGCAGAGGGGTAAACGGCAGATCCTCTGCACTGCTCACGTGTAAAGGGGGCACCCAGATTTGAACTGGGACCTCTTGATCTGCAGTCAAATGCTCTACCACTTGGCTACACCCCCCCCAGGCCCAACGCACTGCATGTTCACACTTTCCACATACTACAGTGACAATTGTCTAAAACACCTCTCTTGTCTGCGCCTTTCAACAGTTTACGTGCAGCAGAGATGTTTTGTATGTGAAACCTATTTCCAAAATGACTGTCTGACTTCAATAGCATTTGCATCGGCAATGGAAATGGCTGAGTGGCAGAGTTTAATTGGACGTAAGTTATTGCGCAAATGCCCTCCGAACTGACATCAGCTCTGAACGAATGCACATGCAAGGCTTTCAAGCTCTCGTTTCGCACTGCAGTGCTACATTGCAACATTGCAACATCTCACGAGGCAACACGGATCTTCGTGTCCTTCAGCTGTTCATCACAGAAGGAACTTTGCCGTGGTCGTTGAATGCGGGAAGAAAACACCCCTTCCAAG
>NW_026868085.1:0-75490 GCF_020745735.1 Hemiscyllium ocellatum | reverse complement strand
CAGTATATGTATCAATTGGCTGTTAAGTGGATATCCAAGTTCTGGTTGCTTTTTTGATAACAATTGAAATTTAACCAATAAATTTAAATTATGTCCAAGATACCAAAACACAGTTGAGTTTATTTTATGGCCAACATCCAACCAAAGAGCCATCTCCTGCTTCCAAAGAATAGAGAAGCTATTACCATCACAACGAGGGAGGAACAGACAGACACGTATCCGAAGAGAGAGAACACAGCGAGGGAAACAGAAGGACAGTAAGTCAACAGAGAAAGGAAACAAACAAGAAACAGTCACATGGACAGGGAGAAGGGGAGATAGTAAGTTCAGGGAAAGAAACAGAAGCCAGAGAAAAGGAAGATACAAGGAAACAGACAGTGTGAGAGAAATAGTGAGACACAAACACACAGTGAGCTGGGGATAGGGAATGGAAGGTGCTGGGGATGAGGACCAGAGAGAGCTCGGAGTGAGCTGGGGGGGAGGGAGATGAGGATTTACTTTGACCAGAACCAAGGTGTTCAGGCTGATGATAGTAAGCAAGGATGTGCAGAACGGTGGCTGTAAAACATGCCTGAGAGGCATGCAGGTTATGCTGCAGAGAGCGTGCACGACGCGAGATCAACATGACCAAGATCAGCATTATCTGAGATTAGAGAGTACATTCATCAGTCTAATAACAGTCAGGAAGAAACTTTTAATGAACCAGCTGCTCAGTGTTTTCAAGCTTCCATATCTTTTAGCCTGATGGAAGAGGTTGTGGGAGACCCTTACTGGGGTGTGATGGTCTTTGATAATGTTAGAACAAAACATTCCAGCACAGAAACAGGCCATTCGGTGGTCCAAACCTGCGCCGATCCAAATCATCTATCTAAATCTGTCGCCTATTTTCAGGTTATGAGTGTCCATTTGCTCCCTGCCCATTTATGTATCTTAAATGGAACCACTGGTCACCCCCTACTATTCTCTGCCTCCTGTTGCCCAGCCAGTTCTTTCTCCACGGAGCTAGCGCACCATGTGACTTTCACTTTCTCCATAAACCAACCGTGGGGAAATATACCAAACGCCTTCCTGAAGTCCATGTACATGACATCAACAGTATCTCCCTCTTCAATCAACTATTCTATTGAGTTGTTAAACATGACCTTCCCTGCGCAAAACCATGTTGCCCATCACTGATAAGACTATTTTCATCTAAATGAGAGTAGATCCTAACCATCAGTATATACTCTAGCAGATTCCCTACCTCTGACATTAGTCTCACCGACCTATAATTGACTGGATTATCCCTACTGCCTTTCTTAAACAAGGGATTAACAATTTTCCAGTTGTCCGGGGCCTCAGCCGTGTTCAAGGATTCTGCAAAGATATGTGTTAATGCCCCAGCTATGTCCTGTCTCCCTTCCCTCAGTAATCAGGGCTAGATGTTGGCAGCCTTTCTGCGGCAACGAGCCATGTAAATGAAATCAGTGGTTGGGATGTTAGAGTCCGTGTTGGTCATAGCTGTGCACCCAACCTTCTGTAGTTTCTCACGATCCTGAGTTGAGCAGTTGCCGTACCAGTCTGTTATGCAAAGGGACAATACGCTCTCAATGGTGCATCTGTAGAAGCAGCACATGCTGAATTTCTGTATCACCTCAGGAGGAGAGGCATTGTTGAATATTCCCGACCGTCGGACCTATGTGGGAAGTTCAGGACAGGTTGTGAGTTATCGTCACTCCGAGGGACTTGATGCTCTGCAGTCCCTCAAATGGTTGATGTACATGGAGTATGTTCCCATCCTTTCTTCATAAGTCAGTGATCATTCCTTTACATTTGCCAGATTAGAGAGAGAGGTCATTACCAACACAACCTATATCTCCTTTCTACATTCTGACGCATTATTGTTTGATGTCCGTACTGCTATCGTGATGTCATCAGCGAACTTGTAGCTGGCGTTGTTTGGAAGTTGGAAACTCAGCCGTGGCTGTATAGGGAGTACATAGGGGACTGAGGACACAGCGTGGTTGAACAGGGAGGATATTAGGGGGCTTAGGACAGAGCCATGGGAGTACAGGGAGAACAGTTGGGGGCTGCTGAAACAACCGTGGGTGTACAGGGAGTACAATAGTGGGTTGAGGGCACAGCCGTTGGTGTACAGAGAACACACTAAGGGGCTGAGGACACAGCCGTGGGTGTACCTGGATACCATAAGGGGCTGAGGGCACAGACGTGAGTGTGCATGGAGAACAGTGGGGGGCTGTGGACACAGCCGTGGGTGTACAGGGAATACAGGAGAGGTTGAGGGCACATCCTTGGGTGTTCAGGGGCGTACAGTAAGGTGCTGAGGGCACAGCCATTGGTGTATAGGGAGGACAGTAGTGGGCTGAGAGTACAGCCGTGGGTGTACAGGACGTATTGTCGGGTGTTCAGAATACATCCTTCAGCAGCTTTAGTGTTGATTGTTATTGTGGAGGAGGTGATTTTAACCTATCTTCACGATTGTGGGTCAGAATCTGAGGAGCCAGTTGCAGAGGATGGAACCGAGACCAAGGTCGCAGAGTTTTGTGATTAGTCTGTAAGGGATAAGGATTTTGAAGGTGGAGCTTTAGTCAATAAGCAGGAGTCTGGTGTAGGTGTGCCTGTTGTCCAGATGTTACAGGGATGCGTGCAGGCTCGGATATTGCATCCGTTGTGAACCCGTTACATCAGTCGGCAAATTATAATGCAGCAGGTCAGGCTGGGAGACTGGAGTTGGTGTAGGCAATAACCAGCCTCTCATGATTATTGAGGTCGGAGTCACTGGATGGTCGTCTCGAAGGCCATGTTCCGTGCGCTTTCTCACTTACAAGGATGATGATAGCCTTCTTGAATCAGTTTGGGACTTCGCCTTCTGGAGGAAGAAGCTGAAGTTGTATGTGAATACCTCTGCTAGTTGGTACAAACAGGATCTGTGTGCTCAGTCAGAAACACTATCCAGGCCCATCACTTTCTTTGATTTGACTCATTGAAAACTGACTTTGCCTGCAGCAGTGAAAACAGACACAGGTACATCTGGGGCTTTCACGGCCAGTGTCGGCCCTCAGTGACAGTCACACAGTCATTTATGACAGACATCCCCTCCCCCACCTCCCTCTGTCGTCTTCAACACATAATGACATTGCTTGGTGTAAGCACCACACAGTCAGCATTGAGACTGATTGCCATTAATAGACTGGGAGCATGCACCATCAATTTCTGTGTCACCATAATAAAATGGCGGGCACGGTGTCAGTGCCAGTGGTGCAAGGGGTGAAGACTTTGCAGGTGTAATTCCAGTCATGCTGCTTTAACCTGAATGGAGTCATGCATCTTGAGCGTTGTGCCTTTTCAATGGTGGATAGTCCTTAGGTAGTCAGGAAGTGCCAGTTATTCGAACCATCTGACCAGGCGGCAGTTTTACTAGGTTTGCAGATGATACAATAATGATTGGATAGGCAGGTGATATTGAGGAAGTGGGTAGGTAGCAGAAAGAGTAGGACAGATTAGGACACTGGGAAAACACGTGGCTGATGGAACACAACATGGGAACATGTGCGATTATGCACTTCAGTAGGCGGAATACAGGCAGATACTATGTTCTAAAAGCCTTCATGAAATCTGAAGCACAAAAGGAGTTTGGACTACTCGTCCTCTCTTATGGTTGATGTGCAGGTGCAGTTGGCAGTTAGGAAAGCAAATGTAAGTTAACGTTCATTTCAAGGGAGTGTGAATACAAGGGCGGCGACATACTGCTGAGAATGTAATAGGCTATGGTCAGACAGCATTTGGATTATTTTGAGCTGTCCTGGGGAATGATCTACGGGTGTTGGACATGATCTATCCTGGGAATGATGGCTTGTCATATGAGCAGCAGTTGAGGGCTCTATGTCTGTACTCAATGGAATTTAGAAGAATGGGGGGGGGGCGCAACTGATTGAAACTGAGTGATTACTGCAAAGATTGATACAAAAGAGTATAGAAGATATTTACATTAGTTTTAGAGACGAAGACAAAATGGCACATTTTCCAGAGTGAAGAGATAGGCTGAATGGCCTAAATCTATTGCTATATCTCATGCCCTTATGGTCATACAGTCTATTATTCAGTGCAGAATTGCAAGTCTCAGACCTACTCTTGTAATCCTTGTATCTGTATGTTGATTTGACTTCACCCTCTGTTCAATGGTACCCCTGTAATATGAACGGTGGGAGGATTCAGTGTCAGCCAGTAGCGCAGTAATATGTTGAATATAAGTTGCTATCTGTGAGTCTCATCTGGCGGGAGTGCATTGTCTCTACGATGATTGTCATTTCAGTCTGGTATTTTTGAACGATCGATCCTGCTACGCTAATATTGTTGAATTTAACAAAACAGGTGAAATCTATCACAGCGCTCAGCAACAATATTTCATGGAACACTGATCACCCTACTAATAACAGAAAGGTCTAAAATGTTCATCATCAGAAACACTGCTTTCCTGTTCATGTTCAAATTGGAGGTGCTCAAATTGGAACGACTTAAACTTCTGTTGTGGTTCTGTTCATCGAGCTGGGAATTTGTGTTGCAGACGTTTCGTCCCCTGTCTAGGTGACATCCTCAGTGCTTGGGAGCCTCCTGTGAAGCGCTTCTGTGATCTTTCCTCCGGCATTTGTAATCTGCCGCTTGCGGTTGTCAGTTCCAGCTGTCCGCTACAGTGGTCGGTATAATGGGTCCAAGTTGATGTGCTTATTGATTGAATCTGTGGATGAGTGTCGTGCCTCTAGGAATTCCCTGGCTGTTCTCTGTTTGACTTGTCCTATAATAGTAGTGATGTCCCAGTCGAATTCATGTTGCTTGTCATCTGCGTGTGTAACTACTAAGGATGGCTGGTCGTGTCGTTTCGTGGCTAGTTGGTGTTCATGGATGCAGATCGTTAGCTGTCTTCCTGTTTGTCCGATGTAGTGTTTTGTGCAGTCCTTGCATGGAATTTTGTACACTACATTTGTTTTGCTCATGCTGGGTATCGGGTCTTTCGTTCTTGTGAGTTGTTGTCTGAGAGTGGCTGTTGGTTTGTGTGCTATTATGAGACCTAGTTGTCGCAGTCGTCTGGCTGTCAGCTCGGAAATGCTCTTGATGTATGGTAGTGTGCCATTTGTGAGCTGTTTTTGGGTTTGACCCAGCAACAGTGAAATAATTGTGATATATTTCCAACTCAGGATGTTGACTGATTTGGAGGGGAGTTTGAAGGCAGTGGTGTTCGCAAGAGCCTGCTGCCTTTGTCATTCTAGATGGAAGTGCTCGTAGGATTGGAAGGTGCTGTCTGAGAATCTTTGGAGACCACGGGAGGAGGGGGAAATGTATCATCCACCCGAAACTTCTGACTGAAGATTTCTGCGAAAGCTTCAGCCTTATCTTTTGCACTGATGTGCTGGGCTCTTCCATCATTGTGGATGGGGATATTTGTGCAGCCTCCTACTCCGGTGAGTTGTTTAATCGTCCAACACCATCCAAGATCAGAAGAGGAGGACTGCAGAGCTTAAATCTGATGCATTCAGTGTCGGATTGCTCAGTTCAGTCTGTCCCTTGCTGTTTATGATATCTGGCATGCAAATATTTCTGTTTGGAAGCTTCAGCAGATGAATATTTTATCTTTGTATATTCCTGGTTCTGCTCCTGGCATGCCCTCCTGCATTCTCCATTGAATCAGAGTTGATTGTCTGGCTTGATGGTAATGGTTGAGTAGGGGATATTATGGGCCGTGACATTACAGTTAGTGCTTGAGTACAGTTCTGTTGCTATTGATGGTCCACAGTGTCTTATGGATGCTCAGTCTTGAGTTGCTCGATCTCTTCAAAGTCGGTGCCATTTAGCGTGGCGATAGCGCCACACAACACAATAGAGTTTATTCTGAATGTGACCTTGATACTTTTACCGATACTGTCATGGACAGATACATCTGTAGTTGGTAGATTGGTAAGGATGAGGTCATGTATGTTTTTTTTTCCCTCTTGTTCTTTCCCTCACCACCTGCTGCCGACTGAATCTAGAATCTATGTCCTTTAGGACCCGACCAACGTGATCAGTAGTACTGCTGCCAAACCATTCTTGGTGGTCAACTTTGAAATCTCCCATCCAGAATACACTTTGTGCCCTTTCCACAGTCAGTGTTTTCTCCAAGTGTTGTTTAACATGGAGGAGCACTGATTCAGATGAGGAACGACGTTACGTGATAATCAGTAAGAGACATCTTTATCCATGTTTAATCTGAAGCCATGGGACGTCATTGGGTCTGGAGTCAATTTTGGGGACTCCCAGAGATACTACCTACGACTGTATCTCACTGAGCTGCCCCATCTGCTGGGCCAGTCCTGCCTTTGGAGCAGGACATATCCAGGAATGGTGATGGTGCTATCTGGGTTATTTCTGTAAGGTATGATCCCGTGAGTATGACTATGTCAGGCTGTTGCTTGACTAGTCTGTAAGGCAGTTGTCCCAATTTTGGCACTACTCCTTAGATGATAGTAAGGAAGGTTTTGGACGTTCTACAGTGATATGTCTAATGTTGTTTTTTTTTTCCGGTGCAGAGTTTGATGCCAGTTGGTCTACCCGGTTTCATTTCTTTGAAACTTTGTAATGATTGGTGCAACTGAATGATTCACTAGACCGTTTCAGGGGGTGATTGGGAGTCAATGACATTGCTATGGGTCTGGAGTTGCATGTCAGCCAAACCAGGTGAGGATGGATGGATATTAGAGATCCAGATATTCTGAAAATCAGCAATGCTTTCCTTTTCATAGGTAGATTCTTAATTCCAGGGAAATTTTAAAATGATTGAATTGAATTTCCACCATCTACAGTGGCGGAATTCGAACCTGGGTCCAAAGAACAGGAGCTGATTTTTCTGGATTGATAATCTATCGGTAATACCGTGAACCCTACTTGGAACCATATGTTGCACTCAACTGCCAATTCTTGTTACCCTGTTTTTCATTCATTGTTATTCTGTAATCTCATCCATCATTAAATCCTGATTCAAATACTCAGACATGAACGTCCTCTCAAGTGTTTGGATTTCATTCAATCTGTTTCGTTTGAACAGGCATTTCAAGGCAGCTGCACATCAGAAAAGAACAGGAAGGAAGAATGGCTGACTGTGCACTGTACGTGTCACCAGACCAGCATGTCTGTCCAGGCACCTAAAGTATTTATTGTGGGTCAGAGAACCTCAGAATTATTAGAGCACAGTTGGAGGCCATTCAGCCCATCGAGGTGTCACAAGCTCTCCAACAGCACAAACAGAGATAGAGAGAGTGTGTGGAGATAGATGGTGTGTGAGAGAAATAAAGAGAGAGAAAGAATTTGAAGAGAGATAAACTGAGAGAGGATAGAAAGGGGAGTGACTAACTAAGTGACAGAGGTGTTAGATGAGTTTGAAGTTAGACAGATCAGGAGACCGCATTTGAATATATAAATATGGGCAGATAGAAATTAGAAGTTTTATTTAGAAATTCCTCTGGACTGTAAGCCCTTTGTCTGGGGGCCATACCCTGTCAGCACTATGCTGATACTGGCTGTCTTTCCAGAGTATTTTTTCCCAATAATATCACATAATTTACTGACAACTAAACAGAACCCATTAGGCCAATAGATTGGTTCCATGCGGAAAGCAGAGTTTTTAAATAGACTGTGCCAAGGGCAACAGGAAATGATGTCAACACCCCCCCCCCCCGTACTGTACGAGAGACTAGGCCAGAGAATCTCAGTGAGGGGACTCACTAACTGAGGGGAAATAAGCATCTCAGCTGTTGGTGAAATAATAATCGATAAAGTTTGCACACCACTTACCTAGTTTTGTAATCCTCATTTCAATTTATATAGCACAGTATCAGGAGTGCATTCTATCAACCTTACCTCTTTGTACTTTGCATATATTAGTCTTTGCAGAAAATCACGTTGTTTCTGTATTTTATGTTGCATGAATGCATTTCATTAATATTGTCTCTGCTATTTCTTCATTGTAAATGTATCCTTGAATCTGTTCTTCATATGAGTTATAAGGAGTAACGTTCCAATACTGGTGACTGGAGAACATCACTGTCCCTCTACCCACTCTAAACAACCAAGTCCCCAGTCCTCTCCATCTTCTGTCTTTCCCCAATGTCATAATCACAATGTAATTGAAGTCCATTAAATGACACTTCACCACAGTTCGTTAACATGGATACCATCAACAACATAACCCACACCTGCCCTGTCTCATTCTGGAATAACAATCTGAATTATGTTGGTCACTTACAATTCTCTGTTACCATGTCCATGCCATTCGATTGTTATACCTACGTTTTCTTAGGCACACTTTGCCATCAGAGCGTGGATGAAAGATGGTCTCTCAATGTTTTACAGATATTGCAATGACTGATCTGTAGTTACAGGATTGATTTCTCTATTTATGAGCAGAGAATCATGTTTATGTTCCGTCAAACCTCTGGCATTACTTCCATGTCCAAGGTAGACTGAATGATTACACACAATCAATCTGCTATCTTCAACATTCCTTCCTTCAGTCACACTCACATATCACAACTAGAAAGCATAAAGGTTCAAAGTTATTTTGAACTTTAATAAAACAGTATTGAATTCCATTCGGTTAACTGGAGTTATTTGTTCAGCGATTGTGATTGCGTCAGTCTCCGTGGATCCTAATCATTCCGAGAGAGTTTCTCTCTTCTATCAATAAGGGAATGCCTTCAGTGTTTTATCCCATAGTATGAGCGGGAGCACAATCCACGCCAGTAACAGGGATCAGCAGCTCCAGAGAGGTGGAGGAGGGATCAGTCTGTGAGAACATTAGACTGCACTGTTCCAACAATGGACAGGAGTTTATCCTATGGTCTTTAAAGGCTTTCCCAGCCTTGGATATCATTAGCATATCAGATTGAAGATACACTGATGTTTATTCAAGCTGGTTACTATCCTATTCTTGCTATAGTTGCTGCTCTTGGTAAGTTACTCTGTCTGTCGACTGAACTGAATTGATGCTGATGATATATAAATTTTGTAAAAGTGCAAGTCAACTTTTTCAGTTCCAATCAAAGATTCCATTCCTTGGAAATAATAACTAGCAAATTATTATTGGCAAATTATTCGAAATATGCGAGGATGAAACACACTGTTCTCAACCTTCTTGATTCATTTTCTCCTGCAAAGTGTACATCTCCATATCATCCCCACATACCAATCCTGTTCAGTATAAACATTAAGACGTCCAAGAATCCTCCTCAGCCTCAGTGCAACTTCTGAATAAACCATTGTTTGCGCCTTTGTTAATTCTGGATACATGTTTCAAGCCCCTTCTTATCACGCGTGCGTTGCAAAATAATTTAACTTGAGATGTTAAACTTTTTCTCTGTGCAGAATCTGAAAGTTTGGAAGATAGTGTATGGTGGTCACTTCACTGGCTTGTAATCTAGATCCACAGAATAACAATCTGTTGATACCGGCTTGCCTGATGCCCATTAGAGAAGGCAATGGTTTCATACTTCTCTGGTCAGGTCTCTGTTTAACTGCAAATTTACAGCAATTTGTCTCACTATTTACTGTCCTGTGGAACAGCTGAACCAGCCACTCAGTTCAAGGTCAGTACAACATGCTGGCCTGACCAGGACTGCACACATCCCGTGAGGGAAAAACAAAAGTGAAGGCAGCTCCCTTCCTCTGCCTGTTTCCCATAATCCGACACCTGACTACCATTCAGGTAGGTGTCCATTCACTGTTTGAGACGTATTCTTTGTGATTGAGTCTCTCCTTGGGAGTGATGTCCATCTCGATAGGCACCTCTGGTGCTGGCTTTATTGATGCTGACCTACAGATGTAAGGATGTTTGATTTTCCACATCAGTGTTAATGAATTGTAAATGAATGGTTTCCTTTGTCACATGAAGAAAACGGAGCCAGCTAAGTGAGGGAAAGGAATCATTGCGATCAAACTTGAGAGATTTTTTTGAGGCAGAATTTGGGGTGTTGTGGACAGATTTTCACTCCTTTAGAAGGAGTGATCTCCTGACCGCAGAGAGAGTGAACAGGGGTTCTACCAGATTAATCCCTGGCATAATGGCATCACGGGGAGTGAATAAATTTTGATCTGTAGTGCTTTCAGAGAATAAGAGATGATTGAATTGAACACTGAGTGGGATGGGTAAGCACTAATTGCATTTAAACAGATAATGAGAAGGTGATAAATTCCATGTCTGCTGTTTCACTCAGGATGCATGATTCGGGATAGTTTAAGTGCCTCTGAGGACGTTACGCCCACCCACCTCAATCTCCACTCCCCACGGTGATTGAGAGAGACCGAGAAGTCCAGATTTGGAATAAACTCTCCCCACATTAATACAGTGCAGTTGGTGTGTGATCCTGCACTGAATGTTATATTAACCACCACCCTGACAGCAGCCACAATACGTTCAATGTAAAACAGTTAACTATTCCCTCCAGGATCTGACATTCATGAAGAACATGAATCCATCTTCTCAGAGATGCAAGGTGACTCCTTCATGTTCAGAATATAAGCCTATCAGATACAGGAGCAGAAATTAGGCCAGTAAGCGCATTGAGTCTGCCCATCATTCAATAATCGCTGATAGGTTTCTCAAATCCATTCTCCAGGCTTCTCCTCATAATTCTTCATCCCCTGGATCATCAAGAACCTATCTATCTCCGTCTCAAATATACATAATACACTGCCATCTGTGGGAATACATTTCAAAGATTCGCCATTCGCTGGTTAAAGACATTTCTCCTTATCACTGTTCTAAAAGTGTTCCCTTTCATCAAAGTCTGTGTCCTCGACCTCTCGTCCAATGGAAACATCTTACCAACATCAACTCTAACACGGTAATTCAGCATTTTGCGCTTTCATTACTTTCCCTCTCATCTTCTAAACTTTACTGGGGATAGACCCAAAGCCCACAAACATTCCTCATACGATAAACTTTTCATATCTATGACCATTCTCTTGAAAATATTCTGCACAAGCTCCAGAGCCACTATATTCTTCCTGAGATATTGGGTTCAAACTTTCGAACAATACTCTAAATGTGGTCTGACCAGAGATGTATACAACGTGTTTTATATTCAATTCCTCTCGTAATAAATGCCATCAATAATAAATGCAACTGCCCTCCTGACTACTGCCTCAACCTGCAAGCTTACCTTGAGAGAACCCTACATTAGAACTCCCAAGTCCCTTTGCACTTCAGATTTCTGAATTTTCTCCCCATTTAAAAAATGGAACATACCTGTAATCTTCGTGCCAAAGTGCATGACTTTTCAACGTTGGAATGCATCTGCCAATCTCCTTCTTCAGTCCAGTCTCTCCGCCTCCGCAATCCGACATAGTCCATCTGCCTATCTATGAATCGTCTGCAATCTTAGCCAGAGGACACGCAATTCCATCATCTAGATTATTAACGTAACAAGTAAAAAGTTACGATTCCAACACTGAGCCTTGTAAAGCACCACTTGTCACCTACTGCCATCCTGAGAAGGACTATTTTATCCTGACTCTCTGCTTTCTGCCAGACAAGCTTCTATCCATGCCACTACCTTGCCTCTAACACCACGGACCCTAAATATACTCAGTCATCTCCTGTGTGACACCTTGTCAAAGGCCGTCTTGAATTCCAGGTGGATAACATCCATGGCCTGTGCTTGATCAAGCCTGCTCATTTCATCTTCAAATAATTCCAACAGATTTTTCAGGCATGATCTTCCCTTGATGAAACCAAAGTGATTTTGCCCTATTTTACCAAACACTTTGAAGTATTCGGAAATCTCATCCTTCACAATGGATTCCAGGATCTCAGCCACGATCGAAGTTAAGCCATTAATTGTGAATTTCTTCTTGTCTTTTTCCTCACTCCCTTGTTACAATGGGGTGTCACGTTTGTGGGTTTCAGGTGTTCTGGGATCGTTCCTTATTCTAGCGATTCTTGAAAGATCACCACTATCCCCCACACCTTCGACAGCTATCTTCCTTATATCTCTGGTATAGTCCATTCTGTCCAGGATATTTAACCACCTGCAGGCCATTCAGATTTTTCTAGCATGCTATCCATAGTGGTGGCCAGCATACTCAGCTCTGGCCCCTCACTATCTTGAATCTTAAGGTATTACTCATATCTTCCACAGTGAACTAATTTTTCAGTTCCTCGGGCTTTTCTTGTTTACCACTAATATCTCTCCAGTATCATTTTCCAGCAGTCCAATGTCCACTTTTGCCTCTCTTTTGTAATTTTTTTATTGAAAGAAGCTCTTACAGACTTCCTTTATATTAATGGCTAGCTTACCCCCATATTTACTAATCTTCCTCCTTATTTTATTTTGTTTGCCCTCTGTTTTGTCTTTGTAAGCTTCTCAATCCTCTGGTTTCCCACTGCCCCTCGCCACATTATATGCGTTTTCATTTACTTCTATGCTGTCCCTGACTTCCCTAGTCAGCGATGGTTGCCTCATCCTCCCTGTACGATGCCTCTTTTTCCTCAGAATAATTCTCTGGTGCATCCTGAATTACCCCAAAAATCTCCTGTCATTGCTATTATACTATCTTTCCTTTTGGACCCGTCTCCCAGTTAATTCTACCCAGCCCCTCTCTCATGCCTCTGTAATTGCCTTTATTCAGCTGTAATACCATTACCTTGATTCTACCTTCTCCATCTGAAATTCCAGAGTAAATTCAATCATATTATGATCACTGCGTCCTATTATTTCCTTCATTTAAAGCTTCCCTCATCTAATCTTCCTGCACAAGCTGCTACAAAAAGCCATCTCATAGACATTCTACAAAATCCTTTTACTGCAAAGCACTATCAAACTGAATTCACAGTCCACCTGCAAAATGAAATCCCACATGATCACTGTAAAGTTGCCTTTCCTACAGATGTTTCTATCTCCAGGTGTATCGTGCACCCCAGTTCCTGACTACTGTTTGGAGGCCTGTACATTACTCCAATTGCATTTTTTCACCTTTTTGATTCCACAAATCTACCGACACAAATTCTACACCATCTGATGTTACTTCATTTCTTCTAATTTATTCAATTCCTTTTCATATTAATGAGAACCATTTGTCTCTCTGCCCACCTGCCTATCATTTCGACAGGATTGATATCCTTGAATATTCAGCTCCCCATCCTGATCCTCTTGCAGTGACGTAACTGTGATGCCCACCACGTCATACCTGCCAATTTGTATATGCGTCACAAGCTTATTTACATTATTCCTCACACTGCTTGCATTCCGATATAACAGTTCAGTTCTGTATTTACCATACCTCTTCTCATTGTCATTTTCTTCTCCAGCCGTTGGTACCTACACGAGCCCTGGCCACTGAATCATTCCCCTCCCACTCCAAGTTCATCTGCACCCCAGATGACATATCCCAAGCTCAAGCACCAGGTATGCAATACAACCTTCAGGACTCTCAATCCTGGTCACAGAGAATACTATCTATGCCTCTAACTGTACTATCCGTAATTATCCATAATTTGGGCAACATAGAACGTAGAATAATACAGCACAGAACAGGCCCTTCAGCCCACTATGTTGTGCCGAACATTTGTCCTAGCTTAAGCACCTATCCATGTACCTATCCAATTGCCGCTTAAGGCTCACCAATGATCCTGACTCTGCCACTGCCACAGGCAGTGCATTCCATGCTCCCCCCAATCTCTGGGTAAAGAACCTACCTCTGACATCCCCCCTATACTTCCACTTTTCACTTTAAATTTATGTCCCCTTGTAACACTCTGTTGTGCCCATGGAAAAAGTCTCTGACTGTCTACTCTATCTATTCCCCTGATCAACTTATAACCCTCTATCAAGTCACCCCTCATCCTTCGCCGTTCCAATGAGAAAAGGCTCTCCACCTATCCTCATACGACCTATTCTCCATTCCAGGCAACATCCTTGTTAATCTCCTATGTATCCTCTCCGAAACTTCCACATCTTTCCTAAAATTAGGCGACCAGAGCTTCACACAGTACTATAAATGCGGCCTTACCAATGTCCTGTACAGCTGAAACATCACCTCACGACTCTTGAATTCAATCCCTCTGCTAATGAACGCTAATACACCAAAGGCCTTCTTACAAGCTCTATCCACCTGAGTGGCAACTTTCAAAGAGCTATGAACATAGACCCCAAGATCCCTCTGCTCCTCCACCTTACTAAGAATCCTACCGTTAACCCTGTATTCTGCATTCTTATTTGTCATTCCAAAATGGACAACCTCACATTTCACAGAGTTGAACTCCATCTGCCACTCCTCAGCCCAGCTCTGCATCATATCTAAGTCTCTTTGCAGCTGACAACAGCTCTCCTCACTATCCACAACTCCACCAATCGTCATATCGTCTGCAAAGTTACTGACCCACACAACGACTCCCTCTTCCAAGTCATTAATAAAAATTACAAACAGCAGAGGACCCAGAACTGATCCCTGTGGAACTCTGCTTGTAACTGGGCTCCAGGCTGAATATTTACAAACTACCACCACTCTCTGACTTCGACCGGTGAGCCAGTTCTCTATCCAACTAGCCAAATTTCACACTATCCCATGCCTCCTGACTTTCCGCATAAGCCTACCAAGAGGGACCTTATCAAATGCCTTACTAAAATCCATATACACTACATCCACTGCTCTACCCTCATCCACATGCTTGGTCACCTTCTTAAAGAATTTAACAAGACTTGTACGGCAGGACCTACCACTCACAAATCCGTGCTGGCTGTCCCTAATCAAGCAGTGTCTTTCCAGATACTTATAAATCCTATCCCTCAGTACACTTTCCATTACTTTGCCTACCACAGAAGTAAGTCTAACTGGCCTGTAATTCCCGGGGTTATCCCTATTCCCTTTTTTGAATAGGGGCACAACATTCGCTACTCTCCAGTCCCCTGGTACCTCCCCGTTTACAGTGAAGACGAAAAAAATCATTGCCAACGGTACTGCAATTGCCTCTCTTGCTTCCCACATAATCCTAGGGTATACCTCGTCAGGCCCGGGGGACTTGTCTATCCTCAAATTTTTCAAAATGCCCAACACACTTCCTTCCTAACAAGTATCTCCTCCAGCTTACCAGTCCGTTTCATACTCTCCTCTTCAACAATGAGGTCCCTCTCATTTGTAAATACTGAAGAAAAGTACTCATTCAAGACCTCTCCTATCTCTTCCAACTCAATACACAGTCTCCCACTACTGTCCTCGATCGGACCTACCCTCGTTCTCGTCATTCTCATGTTTCTCACATACGCATAAAAGGTCATGGAGTTATACTTGATCCCACCCGCCAAAGATTTTTCATGCCCTCTCTTAGCTCTCCTAATCCCTTTCTTCAGCTCCCTCCTGGCTATCCGATATCCCTCGAACGCTCTGTCTGAACCTTGTTTCCTCATCCTTCTATAAGCCTCCTTCTTCCTATTTACTAGACATTCAACCTCCCTCGTCAAACAAGGTTCCCTCACAGGACCATCACTTTCCTGCCTGACAGGTACATACATATCAAGGACACGTCGTATCTGTTCCTTGAAAAAGTTCCACATTTCAATGACATCCTTCCCAGACAACCTATTCTCCCAACTTACGCTCCACAGATCCTGTCTTGCAGCATCATATTTAGCCTTCCCCCAATTGTAAAGCCAATCCTGTTTCACGCACCTACCGCTCTCCATAACCAAGGTGAAAGTCACAGAATTGTGGTCACCATCACCAACATGCTCATCCACTAACAAGCCCATCACTTGTCCCGGTTCGTTACCAAGTACCAAATTCAATATGGCCTCCCGTCTGGTCGGACAATCTACACACTGAATTGGAAAAGCTTCCTGGACACACTGCACAAACACCGCTCCGTCCAATCAACTTGATCTAAAGAACTTCCCATCAATATTTGGGAAGTTGAAATCGCCCATGACTACTACCCTGTGGCTTCTGCACCTTTCCAAAATCTGTTTCCCAATCTGTTTCTCCACATCTCTGCTGCTATTGGGGGGTCTTTAGTAAACACCCAACAAGGTGACTGCTCCTTTCCTATTTCTGACTTCAGCCCATACGACCTGCAAAGGCAGATCCCCCTTGAACTGCCTTTCTGCAGCCATTATACCATTTCTAATTAGCAACGCCACACCCCCTCCTTTTTTACCACCCTCTCTAATCTTACTGAAACATCTATAACCAGGAACTTCCAACAACCATTCCTGTCCCCCTTCTATCCACGTTTCCGTGATGGCCACAGCACTGTACTCCCAAGTACGAATCCATGCCTTAAGTTCACCCACCTTATTTCTGATACTCCTTGCGTTGACGTATGCACACTTGAACCCATCTCTGTTTCCACAAGTATTCCCTGTCAGTGCTACCTTCTCCACAGCCTCCCTACATTCTTGGACATCCTACTTTATTGAAGATAAGTTCGGATCCCATCCCCCTGCCAAATAAATTTAATAACCCCCCCCCCCCACACCCCCGGAAGCGTGCTAGCAAACCTACCTCCGAGGATATTGGTTCTCTTCTGCTTCAGGTGCATCCCGTCCTGTTTGTACAGGTCCCACCTTCCCCAGAATGCAGTCCAATTGTCCAAATACCTGAATCCCTCCCTGCTACACCATCCTTGCAGTCACTTGTTCAACTTCACTCTCTTCCTATTCCTTGCCTCACTGTCATGTGGCACGGGCAACAACCCAGAGATGACGGTTTTGTGCACAGCAATGCTGCCTCACAGTGATAGGGACTCGGGTTCAATTCCAATCTCTAGAATCTGTCTGTGTGTACGTTGTACATTCTTCCCGTGCCTGCAATGGGAGCATTAACTCCTTTCTCTATCCACAGGATTTCTCTCTATTTACTTCAGATTTCTACAATCTACCGTATATTTGCTTATATTTCATGGAGAAATGCAGTAAATGTGGCAGCTTTTGTAAAAGCAGCCATGATTCTCGTGTTCCCTGGGTGTTTAGGAATCTTGCTGAATGCAGTGTCCCTGAATATGCATTCCATCTCTTTCCGTCCCTCAGTCCATCCATACTGCATGCAGCCTTTCCTTTGCCAACCTGGGACTCCCCACACACCATCGCCTGGCACTGGAAACTCCCTTCGCAGGACTGTGCACACGACACTGGGCACTCGCTCACCCGCTGGGGATGCTGGGGTAAAGACCCTGCAATTGAAAGGAACAGAATAATTAGAATCCAATTTAATAGCAAATCAGAGTAAACAGGCTGAATGACATCCATCTGCTCTGTCATTTTGTAGTCTTCTGTTTATCCTCGTCAATCTGCAAATAAATGGTCCATATGTCTACCTTGTCAAACAGGTTTGGTGGAGGTGATAGATATCAGATCCTCTGGCCACCGGACTGAGTCAGTGGGCTCCACCGTCCTGGTAAATGAGGTCACACTTACGTTTTTATAATCACGTCTATCCACTTTAAAGAAAAGGCCTTGCTCGAGTTGTGCTGGAAGTATATTTGAATTTTGGAGACTCTAGAATATGTCACGTGCCAGTGTGATTAGGAATAGGATGGTAGTAGAGTTAAATACACGGCCAAAAAGCTGGTAGCACTTCTGATATGTGGGTGATTGGGATTGCCGACTCGGTAGGATATAGCCAAGGAGGACGGGATGGATCTGAAGTAGCAGCTAGCTTTGATGTGTGGATCTTTGGGTTTCCCGGGTCAGTAGGATACACACAAGAAGGACGGGATGGACCTGAACAGGCAGCAATCTCCGATATGTGGATCATTGGGATTCCCGGGTCGGTAGGATTTGCACAAGAAGGACGGAATGGACCTGTACTGGCGGCAATCTCCTGGCAGGCAGGTTTGCTATTGACACTCCGGAGGGTTTAAACTAGTGTGGCACTGTGGAGTGGGAACCATAGCAATAGGTCCACAATACAGTGGCTGATGAGGAATTGGAGACTAAACCCAGTGCATCTAAAACCAACAACAAAGAAGGAGAGGGCACTGAACACAATGGGACTGGCAACCTGAAGTGTTATTAGTTTCATGTGAGGAATCTGGCAGGTAAGTACTTGAAGATTGTATGAGTATGTATAACTACAATGTAAATATTACCAAGAATTCGTGAGAGAGGGACAAGAGAGTAATCAATCCAGTGGGTCCATAAATACTTGCTGAATATGCAGTGAGTGGCTGGATACAGTCGTTTAAAGTGAAATAATTATCCAGCACTCTATCGAAATCGGACCATGTGTAATGCAGGTACAAGATTGAAATTACAAAGGAGGAAACTGGAATTGTCTGTCTACAATATCTTCTGCTTTACTGATAGTCTTATGTAATCTCCTGTCACCGGAAAATAGCAGCAGAAAGTACTTCAGGGAAACTCAAACCAAATATCAGGTAAATATCTGATGTGTTTGGCGGAAGTGTATTTATTTCAATGCAAGGATTATTATGGGTAAACAGTTGAATTTAGAGCCTGAATCCCTACATGGGACTACGATGTTGAAAACATTATAGGGACTTTGTTGAGAAAGAGACAGGACTGGCTGCTCAACTTTCCAGGGTTTTGTTTTAGATGATATAGAGGGGAAGCTAAAAGAGGGGGAGGAGTTGCATTACTAATCAGGGAGTTTGTTACATCTGCACTTAGAACGTATTGGAAGGCTCATTTACTGAGGCAACATGGAGAGAGCTCAAGATATGATGGATGCATGTGTTAGGATTGTGCTATAGTCCGTCCAACAGCCACCGAAAAGTTGAGGAACAAATATGTCGGTCGATTATGGAAACATGAGTTGCCATAGTGAGGGACTTTAATATCCCCAATATTGACTGGGAATCCTTTACAGCAAGAGGCTTAGACGCTTAGAATTTCTTAAGCGCACCCAAGAAAGTTATTTGCAATGGCATGTGGATAGTCCAACCACAGCATGGGCCATACTGGACTTCGTAGTAGAAAATGAGCATGTCCACGTGACTGAACATTCAGTAGAAGATCATTTTAGAAACAGTGATCACAATGCCCTCAGGTTTGAGATAGCAACGATCATGGAATAAGTCAGGATCTTTGGAAGTTAGTAAATTGGAGGAAGCCAATCCACGACACGCAGAAGCGAGGGGCTGTTAATTGGAAGGAGCTGCTGTCAGGAAAATCCACATTTTGCACGGTGGGACTGTTTATTAAATCCTGATTTCAATATCGTCTGGTGAATGTCGTCCCAACTGCTCGAATTTCAATCTATTTTGTTTTAACAGATATTTAGAGGGTATTGCATGTCAGAAAACAGGAAGTGATAATGAATGACTGTGTACTGTGTCCTTCGCACGACCAGCTTGTTTCTCCAGGCACTGAAATCTTTATTGTGGGTCAGACAACCTCAGAAATAATATGGCACAGACGGAGGCAATTTTGCCCATCCTACATCCACAAGCTCTCCAACTGCACTATTATATATATATATATATATATATATATATATATATACACACACACACAGAGAGAGAGAGAGAGAGAGAGAGAGAAATAGAAAGAAAGAAAGTATGTGAAGGGAGGCCAACAGAGTGGATAGAAAGAGGAGCGACTGACTGAGTGGGAGAAACGGGTGTTAGAAGAAAGTGAACCCGGGTAGATCAGGAGTCAGCATGAGGAAAATAGACAGAAGATGGAAATTTTATTTAGATATTCCCCTGGACTGCAAGCCCTTTGTCTGGTGCCATACCCTGTGAGTACTGTGCTGATACCAGCTGTCATCCCAGATCATTTATCTCCAAAAACATCACAGAGCTGGGTTTCTGACAGTTAAACGGAATCCAATAGACCAATTGATTGGTTCCAGGGAGAAAGTGGATTAACTTAAATCGACTGGGCGAACAGCCCCCGAAATACTGTGTGTGGGACTGGACCAGAGAATCTCAGTGAGGGAGATCACTGTCAAAGGGGAAATCAGCATCTCGGCTGTGGGCCGAATAATGATTGATAACGTTTGCACAGCACTTCCATGGTTTTGTAATTCACATTTCAATTTATACAGCTCAAGGTCATGAGTGTATTTTACCAATCTTATCTGTTTGTACTTTCCACATTTTGGAATGTACAAAAGTCGATGGGCGAGATGAATGTATGGGCGGCACGGTGGCACAGTGGTTAGCACTGCTGTGTCACAGCGCCTGAGACCTGCGTTGAATTCCCGAATCAGGCGCTGTGACACAGCAGTGTGGAGGTTGCACGTTCTCCCCGTGTCTGCGTGGTTTTCCTCCGGGTGCTCCGGTTTCCTCCCACAGTCCAAAGATGTGTGGGTCAGGTGAATTGGCTATGCTAAATTGCCCGTAGTGTTAGGTAATGGGTAAATGTAGGTGTATGGGTGGGTTGCGCTTCGGCGGGTCGGTGTGGACTTGTTGGGCTGAAGGGCCTGTTTCCACACTGTAAGTAATTTAATCTAATAAAAGTCATTTTGTACCTGTATTTTGTGTTGCATATGCATATTGAATTCTGAAGGAAGAAGGGAACTGTTCTGATGGTATGGTCTTCATCTGAACAATGCTGGGACCAGAGTCCGAACAAATCTCATAATTAGTGCTGCGGTCAGATCTTTCAACAAATCTTTAGGTGGGACTTCAGTTATATGGGAAATTTGAAAACTTGAATTCAAAGAGGATGTAAGAGTGCAGAACGCAGGAGAATTTAATGAAATCTCCAGCACAGGCACAAATATGACACAGTGTAAACAATCAAACTTCAAGCACACTGGACAGAGAAATGAAACTGAGAGGATGGACCGTTAATACAGGACTGTGAGTGTTATGTCTGCATGCATGCTGTATAAGAAATAAGGTAAATGAGCTTGTAGCGCAGATTGAAATTGGCAGAGACGTGCTGCAAGGGAATCAGGATTGACAGCTGATGCATTCAAGAGTATGCAACCTATCGAAAAGATAGGTTGAGTCGGGGGAGTAAGAATGAAAATAAATCAATCGTAAAAATCCTGGTCTCCTTGCTACCGGAAGATTGTTGTGAAACTTGAAAGTTTTCCGAAAAATTTACAAGGATTGAACTATTTGAGCTACATGCAGAAGGTGAATAGGCTGGGCTTGTTTGCCCTGGAGCTTCAGAGGCTGAGGGGCGACCCTATAGCCGTTTAGAAAATCACAAGGGGCATGCATGGGATAAATAGACAAATTATTTTCCCTAGGGTGGGGGAGAACTACAGGGCATAGGTTTAGGTTGAGAAGGGAAAGATTTAAAAGTTACCAAAAGAGCACGTTTTTTAAATCATTCACAGGGTGGTGTATGTATATGGAAACAACTGTGGGAGGAAGTGGTGGACACTAGTCCAATTCCATCATTTAAAAGGCATCTGGATGGGGATGCAAATAGGAGGCGTAAAAAGGATATAGGTCAAGTGCTGGCAAATGGGACTAGATTAGGTTGGGTAATCTGATTGGCGTAGACGAGTTGGACCGAAGGATCTGTTTCCATTCTGTTCATCTCTCTGACTGTACAGCTCTCTGACTGTACAGCTCTCTGACTGTATGATATAAAGTAGGGTCAGATGGCGCAAAATCGGTGTGGGTAGAATTGAGTATCCCCAAAGTTTGGAAAAAGAAATATAGATGTTTAATGAAACCTTTGAAGAGCAGCTGTGCATTCTTCAATGGATAGAGATGGAGGAAGCTGATGTTCTGAAAATTTTGTCAAACATTAAGATTGATAAGTCGCCAGGCCCTGACCAGATTTTCCCTCGGCTGCTTTGGGAAATGAGAAATGCAATTGCTTCGCCACTTGCAAAGATCTTTGCATCCTCACTCTCCACTGAGTCGTACCTGAGGACTGGAGAGAGACAAATGTAATTCCTCTCAAGGAAGGAAATAGGGAAATCTCCGACAATTACAAACCAGTAAGTCTCACGTCTGTCGTCTGCAAGGTGTTAGAAAGGATTCTGAGAGATAGATTTATGACCATCTGGAAGAGCATGGCTTGATTAAATGCAGTCAACCCGGTTTTGTGTGGGGAAGGTCATGCCTCACGAATCTTACTAAGTTCTTTGAGGATGTGAATAGAAAAGTTGATGAGGGTCGAGCAGTGGATGTGGTGTATTTGGACTTCAGCAAGGCATTTGATAAGGTTCCCCATGGTAGGCTCATTCAGAAGTTCAGGAGGATGGGATGCAGATGAACTTGGCTGTCTGGATACATAATTGTCTGGCCAACAGAAGACAGCGAGTGGAAGTAGAAGGAAAATATTCTGCCCGGAAGTCAGTGGTGAGTGGTGTTCCACAGGGCTCTGTTCTACTGTCTGTAATTATTATTAATGACTTGGATGAGGGGATTGAAGGATGGGTCAGCAAGATTGATCAGCAAAGGTTGGACGTATCGTTGACAGTATAGAGAGGGCTGTTTTAGGCTGCAGCGGGACATTGACAGGATGCAGAGATGGGCTGAGAGGTGGCGGATGGAGTTCAACCTGGATAAATGCGAAGTGATGCATTTTGGAAGGTCGAATTTGAAAGCTGAATACAGGATAAAGCATAGGATTCTTGGCAGTGTGGAGGAACAGAGGGCTCTTGGTGTGCAGGTACATAGATCCCTTAAAATGGCCACCGAAGTGGACAGGGTTGTTACGAAATCATATGGTGTTTTGGCTTTCATTAGCAGGGGGATTGAGTTTAAGAATCGTGAGTTCTTGTTGCAGCTCTATAAAACTTTGTTAAGACCACACTTGGAATATTGCATCCAGTTCTGGTCGCCCTATACAGGAAAGATGTGGATGCCTTGGAGCGGGTTCAGAAGAGGTTTACCAGGATGCTGCCTGGACTGGAGGGCTTACTTTATGAAGAGAGGTTGACTGAGCTCGGACTTTTTTCATTGGAGAAAAGGAGGAGGAGAAGGGGCCTAATTGAGATATACAAGATAATGGGAGGCATAGATATACCCGGTAGCGAGAGACCATTTCCCAGGGCAGAAATGGTTAACACAAGGGGTCATGGTTTTAAGCTGGTTGGAGAAAAGTATAGAGGGGATGTCAGAGGCCGGTTCTTTCCACAGAGGGTTGTGAGAGCATGGAGTGCGTTTCCAGCAGCAGTTTTTGAACCGAGGTCATTAGAGACATTTAAGGACTGATGGACATGCATATGGTCACAGAAATTTGAGGTTGCATGCATGAGGATCAATGGTCGGCACAAGATCATGGGCTGAAGGGCCTGTTCTGTGCTGTAATGTTCTATATTCTATGTTCTAGATGGCGTTATGTTCAGTATTCGAAAAAGTAGTCAGGACCTGTATATATACACCAGGAGATAGAAAAGATGCATAGAAAAGGCAAAGTCCAGTGGTCATGGAGATTTCCATACACGGGTGGACTGGGAAAATCAGGTTGTTAGTGGTTTGCAGGAGAAATACTTTGAACAATATCTTCGATAGGGCTTTTTGGAGCAGCTTGTGGTGGAGCCCACTCAGGAACAGGGCAATACTGGATTTAGTGTTGTGCAATGAGGCACACTGTTTTAGAGAACTTAAACGAAGGAACACGAAGGAAGCAGTAATCATAATATGACTGACTTTATTCTGCAATTTGAGAGGGAAAAGATAGATTGATAGGTAATGGTATTTCAGCTGTATGAAGTCAACTACGGGGACATGAGGGAGGAGCTTCGTAGAATTGCATGGGATGGGGTTAACATGAAAAACAGTAGAACAACAATGGAAGGAGTATCTGCAAGTAATTCAGGAGACACAACAGAGATTCTTCCCCAGAGAAAAAGAAGGATAGTGTAGGGGAGGATGAAGCAACCATAGCTGGTTAGGTTACAAATCACACAATACCAGGTTATAGTCCAACATGTTTAATTGGAAGCACACTAGCTTTCAGAGTACGGCACCTTCAACAGGTGTTTGTGTAGGAAGTCAGGGACAGAAGAGCAAGCATATAATGTGACGAAGGGCAGCGGAAAACCAGACGATTTGGAAGCTCACAAAGACCAACAGAGGACAACAAAATAATAAATATGGAGGGAGGAGATTAAATATGAGGATATGTTTACCAGTTAAATCAAGGAAAGTTGGAAGATTTTCTTTAGATATAAAAAGGGCAAAGGCGAGACAAAAGTGGAGATTGGGCTGCTGTAACATGGCACAGGACAGACAGTAGTGGAGAACAAAGAAATGGCAGAGGACACGAATAAATTCGCAATCGTTCAAGAATGTGAAGGGGCAAAGCTCAGTATGCCATCACCAAGGCAAATAGGGTAGAAAAGCTAAATGGGCTGAAGGTGGATAAATCACCTGGACCAGAATGACTACACCACAGAGTTTAAAGAGAGAAAGCTCAGAGGTAGTGGAGGACTGAAATAACGCTAATGTGAAATCCATGTTTACAAAGGGAATAAGGCAGAAGACGGAAAATTACAGACCAATTAGCCTAACCTCAGTCGTGTGTAAGATCCTGGAACCGATCTGGAAGGATAATATTTTTGAATATTTGGAGGTGTATAGAAATATAGGGCAAAGTCAGCATGGTATCATCAAAGGGAGGTCATGCCTGACGCATCTGCTTGAACCTTTTGAGAAAGTAACGATCAGCTTCGACCCAGGAGCGCCAATGGATACTCTTACCCGGACCACAAGAAGGCTTTTGGCGAGTTCCTACAGAAGACTATTGATTAAGATAAGGGCCCATGGTGACAGAGGCAAAGTGCTAGCATGGATTGAAGTTTGGCTGTTTGGCAAAAAGCAGGTAGTGTCGATAAAATGGTCCTTCCCAGAATGGCAAACGGTGGCAAAATGTATTCTGCAAGACTCAGTGTTCGGACAACTTTTCACATTGTGCATTAATGATCTAGATATGGAACGGAGGCCATTCTGGCTAAGTTTGCAGACATTATAAAGATATCTAGAGGGACAGTTAGCACGCAGGAGGCAAAGAAGCTGCAGAAGGACTTGTACAGGTTAGGAGATGGGCGAAGCAGTGGCAGATGGAGTAAAACATGCGCTAGTATGAGGTCATGCACTTTGGTATGAAGAAGAGAGGCACGGGCTATTTTCTAAATGGGGAGAAAATTCAGAAACCTGAAATGCGAAGAGACTTGGCAATCCTAGTCCATGCTTCTCTCACGGTAAACTTGCAAGTTGAGTCAGTAGTTAAGAAGGTAAATACAATGAAGGGATTTATTTCGAGAGGAATTGAAGTTAAAAGCGGGGAGTACATACAAGGTACTAAAACGCTCTGGTCAGGCCACATTTAGATTTGGGTCCTATATCCCAGCAGATGTGTACTGCCCCTGGAGCGTGTTCAGAGGCGATTCACTGGATTGGTCCCAGGAATGAAAAGCTGAACATACGATGAACGTTTGAGGGCCTGGTTCGATACTCGAATGACCTGGACAGAGTAGATTTTTGGAAAATGTGTCCATTCGTAGGTAAGACTAGGATCCGAGACACAGCCATAGATCACAGCGAAGACCTTTTAGAACAGAGATAACGAGTAACTTCTTCAGACAGAGCATTGTGAGTCTATGGAATTCAGTGCCTCAGAAGGCTGTGGAAGCCAAGTCATTGAGTATATTTAAGACTGATTAGGATAGGTTTTCGACTGAAAAGAGGATCAAAGGTTACGGGGAGAATGGGTTTGAGAAATTTATCAGCTTTGACTAATGTTTGAGCAGACCGGATTGAGCTGAATGGTTTAATACACAAAGAGAATGATTTACTAGAACACCAACTGTAGCGAGGATGGGATAGTAACCACCTTGAGTAATCCAAAGGATATCTTCGTTCCGTGATGTTAATGATATCCAAGGCTGAGAAAGGTATTCAAATACCCTTGGATAAACTCCTGTTGATTGATGGAATATTCCAGTCAAATGTTCTCAGATTCTGATCCATTGTCTTCTGACCCCCTAGTGGAGAGATTGTGGCTGATTCAGATTAAATTTAATTTCGTCAACGTTTCTTGATACCATCTGGAGCAACTCCGGCCTTGATATCAGGATTGGTCACTCTTACATGAGCTGCTGCGTTCACCTCTTTTGAACATACAAATAGGTTATTGTGTATGTTAGGGGAGTGTAACCTTCTCACAGAGAATAGTGAATGTCAGAAATGATCTGGTCAAGAGAGTTCCGGGAGCTATATCACTGAAAGTATTTACAGATGAGGTTGGTGGGTTTTTGACCTGCCATAGAATTTAGGGATGTGAAGAATCGGGAAATAAAGCCGAGTTGATAACAACAGTGGATCATCCATAATCTTATACAATGGCACGGCAGGCCTGACCATCCGAATTACCATCTGATCCTGATCCTTATGTTCTCATATTCTGTAATTAGAAAGTTAATGGTTGCAATTTTCCTGAGCATTCCGTTATTGGACATTGCAGTCAGAGAGAGCAAAGCATTTTCTGAGTCATCTCTGGGTGAGGTACGGGGACTGTATTCACAATGAATCTGGGTCTGCACCATGACCAACAAACGAAGTACAAGTTGCAGAGAGGAGACACTCTTTCAATAGTTCAGAGGCGTCTTTTGAGCCCAGCCTGGGTTTTGAATAAACAGTTTTCAACCCACGCCAAACTGTGTGTGACAATTGTGAGGGACAGAAGTAGATCGCGTCTTATGGTGGATCAGGTATTTCGAGCGAGTGGCCTGCATCTACAACTGTGCAGGAGCTATGAGGGGCTGAATGGAATATAGGAACATCGGACTGAGGAGTGGGAGTGAGCCATTAGGCACTTTGTCTTGGCTATGTCGCGCACTAAGATCGTAGCTGATCTGAGTGTGGTCTCAGCAGTACTTCTTCTGTACGTGCACCATTTTCCTACATTTACTTGTCTATCAAATATTTAACAGACACAACTTTGAATAAATGTAAACATCCAGGCACCACAAACTTCTGGGGAAGGGGATTCCCACTTGAATAGCCCTTTTAGAATTTGTCATTCGTGGTCCAATCAATGTTGAAGGGTCAGTGTTTCCTTTTGTAGTCAGACTGCTCCACTGTTTACAACAGATTTCAAAGTTTGTTGATATAACTAATGATATAAACGTCAGCCTGGCTCATCTTCTACAAAAATGTCAAACACACACACAAACACACACACACACATCTCAAGACAAAATAGAGAAATGAAAGCCTTCCAGAGTGTCATAATAGTTGAACTCATAAAAAATGGATAGATGATAGACAGTCCCAAATTTATTCTGTCCTCTGAAGTTATTAGACCAGATTCACTACAGTGTGGAAACAGGCCCTTCGGCCCAACAAGTCCACACCGACCCTCCGAAAAGTAACCCAACCAGACCCATTTCCCTCTGGCTAATGCACTTATCACTATGGTCAATTTAGCAAGGCTAATTCACCTGACCTGCACGAGGAAATCTGAGCACTTGGAGGAAACCAACGCAGACAACAGGAAAATATGCAAACTCCACACAGGCAGTCGCCCGAGGCTGGAATCAAACCTTGGACCCTGGTGCTGTGAGATAGCAGTGCTAACCACTGATCCACCATTCCTCCCATTCTGCTCAGACAAGCTGCTTGCAATGCGATTTCTACCCAGAATAGTTGGATTTAGCTGAATTCCCTTTGCTTCAGATGGTCGGGAGATTCCAATGAATCTCTCAAGAGGAATTCCCTACGACTCATCAGGTAGCGGTGAGTCAGGGCTTTACTGTTGTCAGGTGGAACACAATAACAGAGAGGGATCAATCGGTTGCTGCTTCTCTGACAGGGAACATTGTTCTCCCTCTCTGTGTTGAAACATGCAATCATGTCAACTGAACACCAAACTGGGCCATGTGCGCTCGTTGTGAACATTCTCTGGAATGGATAATAATGGACGATATGCAAGTGCATCATTGCTGTTGTTATACCCAGTGCCTTTCATTAGCAAAAAAAGAAAATTCCTGCTCTATAATTTGATAATATGTAGGTATGCATATGGTTAATTTTTGAAAATCGTTTGATGTCTTCAAAATATCTGTGCGAAAATCACTACATTTTATTCTTAACATTTATTCCATATTTTTGGTGCCCCTGAGAAGAGAAAATATGTATCCAGCTGATTTTTCTCGATATTGTGTATGCTTCAAAAAGATTTCTCATCTAATACCAAAACTGATAACGTTTCAGAACAAAAGGCCTTCACTCCAGGAAAATTTTAACAAAACATTGTTGATAAGCTTCTAAAACAATTATCTTGTTTTTAGGTTAAGGGATCAAAATTGCACATAATGTGTCATATGTGGTCTTAGCAATGCCTGTACAGATGTAGACTCGAAAAATGTGATTCTGGAAAGTAACAACAGGTCAGGCAGCACCCAACGAACAGGAGACTCGATGTTTACGGCACATTCCTGATGAAGGACTTATACCCGTGACGCCAATTCTCCTGCTCCGCGGATGCTGCCTGATTGGCTGTGCTTTTCCAGCCTCACACTGTTCGACTTTGATCTCCATAATCTGCACTCCTCACTTTTACCGGTACAGATGTAGTAAAACATTCCTGATTAAATCTGGTACCCTTTGACAGAAACACAACTATTCCACTTAGCTTCAAATCACTTACTGAAAGTGCAGACTAACTACATATGATTCATGTACCAGGACCATGAATACCGTCTGTATCACAGAGTTCTGTATTCTCTCTCCACTTAAATTGTTTAACATTGTTTTATCCTTCCATCCAAAATTGACAACTCACATTATGCTATATCTGCTGAAGGTTTGCTCACCAACCTCCCTTTGCCTATATCACATTGATGACACATGACATTCATTTGATGGCATACTAGATGACCAGCTTGGTGTTTAAGCTAATTGGGCATTGATATATTCAGTCCCTTCCTCCAGATCTTTGATACAGATATTGATCGTTGATTATCCCATAGTGATCTCTGAGGCACTCCACCAGTTACAGCTTTGTAATGTGAAAATAAGCATTTACATCTTCTCTCTATTGACTGTTAGCAACCGCTTCCTGTGTAGCAGTTCAGGCAGTTTAAATGGCCTGCTGTGCAGTAAAATGTACTCAATGAGCTAAAATGATTCGTTCCATTTTTCTCTGTTACTCGTTAAAGAGGCAGGATGGTCTCCTTCAGTCTCATGGTAACGATAATGACTGGCTGAATGAGGTGGTCCCCTATCTCAATCCCAGCTTCGACGGGTGTATGGAGGGCACAATACATGGGGTTTTGGCAGCAATATATCCCTGTAACAGCATCGAGAGGTGGATTGAGGGATAGGGGCAGCAGTTGACCATTCGGCGCCACCAGTCAGAATGCTCATGGCTGATCCCATTGTGTTTGACCATCCGTCTCCTGTCTGTTCCCAATAAATATTGGCTGTCCTGTCCAGCAAAGATCAGGACAGTCAGTCGAGCTCAGTCTTGAATATCTTCAAAAACCGAGTCTTCACTGCTCCCTGAGGATGAGAACCCTACAGATAGTACAACACTAAAGTGAAATGGGGCGACCTTATTTCAGTGTGGGACCCGTTATATTAAACTGTGTTAACCTAACATGAAATCGCCACGTCTTTTGAAACACAAGGACAGAATAATTATGCATAGACATAAACCATTCAGCCCTCTAAACCTGTCCAATAGGACCACTGACTCTTTTCAATCAAATATGTATGGAACTCATTCTCTGTTCCTCTCCCAGGAAGAGAATAACTGATAGCATGACACTACACGAGCATTAAAAACGCACAATTAGGCCATTCGGCCCATCGACTCGGAATGCCATTTAATACTGACTTAGAGGTTTCTCAACATCATTTTCCTGACTACTCTCTGTAAGTCTTGACATGCTTGTTCATCAAAAAGTATCTATTCTGTCTTATAAGCACTAGTATCAGTGTCTCTGTGCGTCCATATGTGTACTTGTGTGTGTTTGTTCATGTGTCTGTCTGTTTGTGCATTTATGTGCTGACATTGGTTTATCTGTGCATTAGCCTGTGTGTTTTACTTGTGCTTGTGCCTATTTGTGTGTGACTGTCTATCTCCTTATGCCACTACTTGTGTGCGGTTCTATCTCCGTGTATGTACTGTGAGTGTCAGTATGTTAGCGTGTTTACATATGTCTCTGAATATTTTTGTGTCTGTATCTCTCTGCAATGAGATATTTGTCGTTTTGAGAGAAAGAAAATTGTGAGAACAGACAGAATGGTTAAAGTGTGAATTGCCCTTCACTGATCATTGTTTTTACTCAGTTGGAGGGACATGGATGTCACGTAATTTCCATACGACACGTCCCGGTCCACTCTGGCTCGTACCAGGGTCCTCCTCACATGGCGCGGGGGAGGGGGTGGAGAATGGATCAGATATCGGGTGCTCCACCATCTGGCTTGGCCCTTTCTCTCCGATTACAGTCCGTTTCTCCTGGAATGAGTGAACGGCGGGGAGGAGTGATGGTGGGTGTGTGTGGCCCTGCTCTTAGAGCTGGTGTAGGTGGAGGGGGAGGGGAATGGTTTGGTGTCCGGAGGGAGTTAGCCCACAGTGTTGTATCCATGCAGCGTTGTTAGTGTTGGGAGTATAGTGGAGGGAGAGAGAGCGCGCGGCGTGGGGGTGGCGTGGGGGTGGCGTGGGAAAAGTGCTGAATTCCATAGTGAGAGTGGTAGTGCGTGAGCCTTACTTGGAGATAGAGTGTGAGCCTTGTTAGGGGGTAGGTGCTATCACAGGTAGTGAGTGTGAGGCAGCAGAGAGAGTACGGTAACAGTTAACCTGACAGAGTGGGGAGGATATTGATGCTTGTCCTGTGATGCTGGTCATTTCTTCAGATCATGTCAGCGTCGAGGTGACCCTCCCCGAATGTCTTGCCAAGTCTATCACTAATAACGCCACAGACCCTATCCCTCAGATTCCACAGAATCTGTTTGGGTGGATCTTACAAATAGGAAGGAGAAGCAAGCATTGTATCTAAACTAATGCTCTCGTACAAATTCTGTGCATTGTATACTCTGGAAATTAGAGATGCAAATACTGTGGGTGCTACAGTATTATTGAATGATCTTAAATTGCATCTAAACTGCGTTAACTAAGTAACTGCTAATGTTGTGAAAATTAAATTTCATAATCGTAAAACAGGTTGTTTGAAGAGTATGTTGTGACTCAAACAAGAAAGCAGGTTATTTTCGATTTGGTGCTGTGTGGTCAGAAGGACTCATTAGTAACCTTGCTCTGAGGACTAGAGACGTTAATATGTTGTATTCTACACGGCGCCTGTATACAATATAGAATGCTTGAGCACGAAGTGGTAGACACACAATGGTGGTTAGAGTCATAGAATCGTGGATCCCTGCAGCTTGGACACAGGCCCTTTGGACAAAAGTGGTCCGTGCCGACCAAAATGTCCATCCTACTAATTCCATTTCCCTGCCCTTGCCCCTGATTCTTCTAAATCTTTTCTATCCGCGTATTTGTCTAAATGCCTTTTGAACGTTGTTAATGTACGTGCCTCAACCAAACCGCTGTCTGCTAATTCCATATGTGTACCAACCTCTGCATAAAAACATTGGCGCTCAGGATCCTTTTTGTCTTTCACCTCTAACCTGATGTCCTCCAGACCTTGATTGCCAAAACTGACAAAACGAATGAGTACATTCACCTTATCCATGCATCTCATGATTTTATACTTTTCTATACGATTTCCCCTCAGTTTCTTACACTCAAAGGAAAATGCTCTGGCCGGTCCAAACTCTCCCTACAACTCAGACCGTTGAGTACTGGCAACATCCTTGTAAATTTCTTCTGTCCTCTTTCCAGTTTAATCACATCCTTCCTATGGCAAAGTGAACAAAACCGAACACAATACTCCATGTGCATGCCTCACCAGCGTCCTGTCTAACAGAAATATAACTCGTCAACTTCTATACTCAATGCCCTGACTGATGAAGGCCAGTGTGCCAAAAGCCTTTTTCACTGCCCTGTCTACGTACAACTACTTTCAGAGAACCACGAAGCTGAGCTCCAAGGTCCCTCTGTTCCTCTACACTCCTTCAGGGTCTAACATTCATCATGAAACTCCAACCTGAATTTGTCTTTCCAAAATGCAACATCCCACATATATCTATATTAATCTCTATTTGCCATTTCTCGGCCCACTTCCCCAGCTGATAAAAGTCCTGCAGCAATTTCTGATAATCTTTCTCACTGTTCACAGTACTGCCTCTCTTATTGTCATCATCCGAATTACTAATCATGCTTTGTACATACTCATCCAAATCATTGATATAGATAACAAACTGTAATAGACCCAGTACCGACCCCTGAGACACTTCACTAGTCACAGGCCTCCAGTCCAATCAGCATCCTTCGAGTATTAGCCTCTGCTTTCTCCCATCAAGCCAATTGAGTATCCAATTTGGCAGATCCCCCTGAATTCCATGCTATCGAACCTTTCTGAGCAGCCTATTATGTGGAATCTTATCAAAGACCTTTCTGAAACCTAGATATACTTCGTCTCCCAACCTACCACCTTTTGAGGTCCCTTCCTCAAATGAACGCTAAAGAAATATGAGCCACGATACCCTATGCACAAAGCAGTGCTGACTGCTCCTTATTAAACCGTGTCTTTTCAAATGCATGTCTATGTTATCTCTCAGAACCTTCTCAAGGAAATTACTTGTCACATTTGTTAAGCTAACTGGTCTATAGTTTACAGGTTCTTCTTCGCCGCCCTCCTTGAACAAGGGCACAACGTTCACGACCCTCTCGTCTTCTGGGACCTCCCCCATGGACAGCAGTGATGGAAAAAGATCAGCCAGGGCCCCCGCAATATCGTCTCTCGCCTCTTGCTGTGTTCTTGGATCCACCTGTTCAGGACCAGGAGATCTACAGAAAACCTGCAATATCTGAAAAATATGTCTATTTCTTTTGTAGAATCACCAAAGAAAGGGCAAATGACTTCATGGAGGTTAACATAATAAATTAAAGATGATATTAATCATACGAAGTGAGCTCAGAAGAATTTTAGACATTGTGGCAACCAGAGAATTCTCAGAAATTTGTTTGTGTGGAGATTGCATATTCTCCCTGAGTCTGCGTGGGTTTCCTCTTAGTGCTCCGGTTTCCTCCCACAGTCCAAAGAATTACAGGTTAGTTGAACTGGCCATGCTTATTTGTGCAAAGTGTTCATGGATGTGTGGATTAGGCCGCAAAATGTAGAATTGGATGGGAATGGGTCTGGGTGGTTACTCTTCGGAGCGGCAGGGTGGACTTGCTGAACCAAAAGGCCTTTTCCGCACAGTGGGCTTTCAATGATTCTGTGAAAGAAGAACACAAAGACTACATAAATCTACAATCTGTATTGCAAAGAAAACAAGCAGGGTCAAATGTGGAATTTTGTAATCAGGAGAGGAGAGGTTATTGAGGAGAACAGGGAAATGGCCAAGAAAATAACCAGTTCCTTTGCATCTGTCATCACGGAGGAAGATCCATAAAATCGCTGAGTAATACCAAATGACCACATGGAACTTGTGGAACTAAAGACATAAAGTCAATTCAGATCAGTAACAAGGTAATAGTTGACGGCTAGCATAGTAGTATTGCAGCTGGATTAAGCATTGCTAAGTCTGATGAGCCAGTTGTACTTCGTATCAAAATATTAGAAATAAATCAGCAATAGACGCATTTATTGTGCTGTACATGACTGTTTTATTTTCCTGTACATTCTGCCGAGGCTGAAGTTAGTAAATGTGTTTCAAGCGTTGGAGATAAGTGGAAGGGATTCAAGCATCTGCAAAGGGAAGAAGAGATAGTGTGGAGAACTTCAGACCAATTAACTTGACATCTGTAGGTAAACTGATGGAACCTATTATGTAGGATCTGATATTGGATATTTAGACATTATCAGGAACATTGGAGAGAATCAGTATACACTGACAGATTCTGACAGAGTCTTCATATTTGACAGACTTCAGAATGATTTGAACTTGTTTATTGCAAAATAGAAATGGCGTATTTCGATTTTCAGAAGGCTTTTTTTATAAGAACTCATGCAGTGAATTCATAAATAATGTAATGTAAATGGTAATTGGAGTAATATATAAAAGTGAAAAGTTAAAGTCAGGTTCGCCTTCATTTAAGACAATCAGAACATTGTCGGAAGGTCATGCTGAAGCAGTTTCACAGCTTGCTAATGAAACTGTACATAGAGTATTGAGTCCAGTGTTGGTGACCCAATCTGAGAAAGAATATAATGGCCACGGAGGGTGTGCAATGGATATTCTCCAGATTAATCCCTCAGATGGTTAGATTGCCTTATGTGGAAACTCGGCCTGTGTTCTTTACATTTTCAAAGAATGAGAGGTGATCACAGTGAAATTTAGAAAAGTCACTAAACATATGACAAGGTGGAAATAAACAGGATTTTTCTCTGGCCGTCTACTCTACATTTAAGGCAAATTATTGCAGGTAAAGGATAGACAATTTCAGACTGCAATTAGAAGGCAATTCTTCATTTGAAGGGGACTGACTAATACAGCGACATGGAAACCTGCTGGCAGGAAAGATGAAGGAGACTCCCCAAATATTCTACAGGTACGTCAAGTGGAGCAGAATAACCAGGGAAAATGTAGGACTCATTAGTAATTTGCCAAGTTGTATCCAAATCAACTTAGTGGTAGGAGACAGAAGGTCTGCTGGTAGAAATCTGTTTGTTTGACTGGAGACCAGTATCCAATCGTGTACCACAGGGATCAGTGCTGTGTCCCATTTTATTTGTGATTCGGAGATGCCAGTGTTGGGCTGGTTTGGAAAAAAAATTGCAGAACGTGAGATGATAGTCCAACTGTTTATTTAAGCATGACATTTCGAACAGCAAAATCACGCGATGAAGAAGCAGCGCTACGAAAGCATGTCGTGCGAATAAAACTGTTGGATTATAACCTGGTGTTGTGTGATTTTTAACCTTATTGTTTGTAGCATTCATAAATGATGCAGCTGTGAATTTGGAGGGGGTTAGGGTGAGTTTGCGTTTGACACAAAGTTTGGCTGGTTGTTTGGCAGTGAGGAAGAAGGCCTTATATTACAGGAAGATACAGATGGAATGATCAAATGGGTGGATCAATGGCCAATGGAATGTAACGGTGATAAATATGAGGTGATGTATTTTGGAAGAAGGAACCAGACAGGGGAGGACTCAATGAATAGCAGCACACTAGTAAGCTCAGAGGGTGCTGGAAACATCCCGAATGTGATTAAACAAGTTAATGCACAAGTTGACAAAGCATAGCAACCATAAACATAGCCTTTATTCATGGAGGCACAGATTACAAGAGTTATGTGGAATTTTGGTGAGGCCAAATGAAATACTATGATCAGTTATGGGAGCAACAAAACAGGAAGTATGTGATTGCACTGGACAGGGTGCAGTAGAGATTCACCAGGATGTTCCCTTGGATGGATTAGATCAGCTTGGGTTGTTTACTTTGAAGCAGAGACGACTGAGAGGGATGTGCTTTAGAAGGATAAGATTACAAGGGGCATGGACAGGATGGATAGACAGCAGCTGTTCCTTCCAATCAAAGGGCGAAGAACAAGAGAGTACCATCTTAAAGTGAAGGGTTTGATGTTTAGTGAGGATTTGACGACTGGTTTTCATCCAGAGTCTGTTGGGATCAGGAATGCACTTCCTGAGAGGGCAGGTAACCTCACAACCGTTAATAAATACGTGGTCGTGCCCTTGAAGTGCCATAACATACATGGCTCTGGGCCTCATTTTCGAAAGTGGAACTAATGTAGATCGTGCTGTATTTATGACAGTACAGAGCCAGTGCTTCTGTGACTGTATGGGTTGGACGGTCAATCATTGAGCAGCATAAGACCATGAATTGATGAGCTTCTGAAGAATGTATTAACTAGGGTTATAAAAGTGAACTTGTCTCCATGAGCTAGAACAAGGAAAGCTAAAAGTGTCTAATACCCTGCTCCCTTCCTGATGTTTCTGTGCAGTCTGGGGGAAAGCTCTGTCATTGTTGTCACAATCTCTTAAACATTAAGAAGGCAGCATCTGTCTGGTTGACAGGACTGTGTTTCCCGTTCCCTTTTCCAAAACCAAGCTGGTTGCCGGTGTTCTGTCTGGTTTTATCCTTTAAGAACTCAGAACAATTTGATGCAATTGAGTGTCTTGCTTGGCCGTTTCAGAGACCATTGCAGAGTTTATCACATGTCTGTGTGTCTGGAGACACTTGTAGGTCAGACCAGGAAGCAGGGGAGATTCACTTCCTGAAAGTACATTGGGGCAGGAACAGATGTTTAGAATGGACATTAGATTGAAGGCCAATATTACTAGCACCAGATTTTATGTCTCGATATTTTGTTAATTGTTTTTAACTTCCACCAGCTGCCAGAGCATTATCCCAGTCTGGACCAGTAATCCAGTGACATTTGCACAACAGCACCATCTCCACATGGGGACCTATCGGAAACCACACTGAGCACATTATTTCTGTGCTGCTTAACAGCTCGGTCAAAAAGCGCTTCCACCAATGTGATAATCGTGACGGGACTGAGGGCGTGGTAAATGGTTAGACTATAGTCATTCCCTTGTTGTGCGACTGGATATTGTTGAGGAACTTTCCCCTTGGCCAGGCAGATGTCGGAGTTGGAGCTGGATTGAAACAGCTTCCCCAGCGACATGGCTTGTTGTGCAGCACAATCTTCATTCCTATTGCAGGAATGGTGTCCGGGTCCATTGCCGTCCTCATATCTACTGCGTTCAGCCGTTTCCTCATGTCACGTGCAGCGAATCAATTTGGTTGAAGATTGGCATCTGTGATTCTGTGGGCATCTTGAGGAGGATGGGGTGGATCATCGACTCAACACTTCTGGATCAGGATGTTGCAAATACTACAACTTTGTCTTGTACACTGATGTGCAGGGCTAGGGATATTTTTGGAGTCCTCTCCTCCTGTAAGTTGTTTAATAGTCCATCGACATTGATGATTGGATGTGGCTTGACTACAGAGTTTCGATCATATCAGTTTGTCTTGGGATCATTTCCCCCTCTCCATCAGATGGTACTTCTGCTGTTTGGAATGTAAACAGTCAAGTGCGGTAGCTTTAATGGATTGTCATCAGGTTTAGATACACATGGTTCTGACTCTGGCATGTTCCCCCAAACCCGTCACTGAACCATAGATCGGCTTGATAATAATGGAATAGTGATGGATTATCCTGGGGTAAAAGTTATGGATTGTGTTTGAAAGCAATTCTGTTGTGGCTGCTGCTGAGATCTACAGCATCACATGATAACCCAATGTGAGCTGTAATACCTGCAACTCAATTCTACTGACTTCCCCCCAGTTCACACCGAGACCCGTTCACCCATCAGCCCTGTACTCAGTGACTTAACCTGGTTTCTGATGTGAGAGCGCATCCAGTTCCATAATCTCATTCTGCTGAGGATCTCACCCTGATGCCACGCCTCCAATTTGTTACATTACTCAGATACATTAACATATTAAACTGAATCATTTTCTTTCCAGTAATACCATCTTCTATGTTTGAAGTGAATGTTTTTTCCTCTGTTTTTCTTCCTGACCATGATTAAGACCTCTGCCGTGTCAGTGATGCCAGCCTTATGTCGTTTCAGAGCCAATGAACCTGTGCACTTTGCGTTTTTGTTCACTTCCCAATGTACAGCGCTCTGTGCTGGACAGGGCTTTTGAGCAGATTCGACACACATCTTTGGATAATGTTGAAAAACACAAATAGCTGAAGAAACTAAGCAGGTCCAGTGAACACTTCTTCATAACTGAAAAGGATTGGAAACTGGGCATTTTATTTCCTTGCCAGATGTGGGGGGTAGGTGACAGGGAACTGAGGGTGTGACAACAGATGAACAGGATTTTAGCTGTGGTGAACGAGAACATGATATGAAATGAGTTTAAATTAAGATGAGAATGAGGATAGGGGTTCTCTCTATTGAGTGCAAGATAAAGAAAACACAAACACATAAAGCCATATGGAGGCCAGGAGGGAGAATGTTGAAGATGTAGAATTACATAGATATGGCCTGAGATACAATTTCACTGGAGAAATTATCAGAGGAATCAGACAAAGGAATTCAGGTGCTTGCCGGTTTATTGGCACTAGTAAGATTTTCATGCTGCCTTAGTATTGTTACATAAAGAAAAAAACAAATGACAGTACGAAGTTTGGGCTGAGGGCTGTTTACCCGTTACTTTTAACATTGATTCAAATTTTCAGTGCTTAACTTGCAATGCTTGTTCTTGAAGTTAGTATCAGATGGAGTGTAGGAGGTTGAGGGGTGACATTATAGAAATTTACAAAATCGGGGGAGGCATGGTCAGGGTGAAAAGCCAAGATCGTTTCCACAGGAAAGGAAAATTAAATCATTGAGCCATTGGTTTATGCTGGAAGAGGGAAGATTTAAAAGGGGGGAAGAGGGAACTTCTTTTTTTCACACAGAGGGTGATGTGTTTATGGAATGAGCTGCCAGAGGAAGACTGGCAGATGCAGGTACAGCTCCAACATTGAAAAGACATTAGGACAAACATATAAATGCGAACCGTTTCGAGGCATATGTGCCAAATGCAAGCTGATGGGAATAGTTTCGTTTGGAAAACCTGGCCGTCATGGACAAGTTGGACCAAAGGGTGTGTTTGTATGTGATATGATTGTATGAATATAGAAAGCGAAGAAAAGGGAAGAAAAGATGTGATGTAAGCAAATTGGCAAGAAATATAAAAACAAGCAGCACGAGCTTTTCCATGTATGTGAGAAGAGTTAAAGAGGTGTGTGTGATCTTTGGTATAAAGAAAGTCAGGAAAGTATATTGAGGACATTTGGAGGGTGTGACTGGGGAACTGGATACAGGGAACAGACAGATAATTTACACCAGTATTTTACATTGTTCCTCACAGGGGAAGGTGCTGTAAATATTTCAATGGTATTAACCAAATGGTAATAGGAGAGAAGATCTTGAGCTGTCTCTAACAGAAGGAACAAGGCAATTCCCAAACAGAGAAGTTACAGAGTGATCATGTAACTGACGGGTAATTCAGTGGCACGGGCTGTGACTCCAAGGCAGTGTTTAAAATCCTACCACAGCCGATGACAGAGCTTAAATTCGAATGAAAAAAAAATGGCATGAAACCTAATTTCATTCATGGAAACCAGAAACCGTTAAGATTTATTTTTATTATTTCCCTGATAGTCTTTGCTAAGAAACTTAACATTATTACCCAGTCTGAACTCAGTGGGACTTCAGACCCACAACAACATTGTGGGTTCCATTTTGTCTTGACAAATGGCCACGTAGTCACAGACCATTAGTGATGGACAACAAATGCTGCCCTTGCCCGTGATGCTGGCATCCCGAAAAACAACAGCATGAAAGGTGAAAATAAACCAAGGAACGGTGGGTGCTAGAGATCGAAAATAAAATTCTCCAGCGTCTGAAAGTGTTGGAGAATCTCAGCAGGTATGGCAGCCTCTGTCAGGAGAAATGCAGATAACGGTTGGAGTCCAGTGACCCTCCTTCACAACTGAAAGCAAACTGGGCAATAATATTATTTATCCTGGTATCATGTATGGTTAGGTTGGAGAGAGAGGTGGGAGCCAGGTTTAAATCGAATGGGTGGAGAAATTGCCAGAAAAAGAGAGAAAAAGAAATAAAAAGTGAGCAAAGGAATTGCTGATGATGAACTGAAAGGAAAACAAAATGGCAAGTTATTCTCACATTTCCCCGTTTTCCCATATTCCTGAATATTACATCCATTTAGACTTGTCCCTGTTTAAAGTGAGATAGGTTCCCTCTATCTCTCTTCTCTGAGTGTGATGATCAAATTCATTAGCAATACTAGTGCTGCCCTTGTAGTTGCTGAGATGTAGAGAAAGGTAATGTTACATGTCAACTACTTCTTTGGAGAGAGAAACTGTTAGTGTGGAAGTGTGCAGAGATGTAATGGCTTTCTCAGCCAGGAAGAGAAACTCAGGAGTGGAAATAGTTTTCAACACTGAGCGCGTGCACGTTCCGTGTGGGGAATTGACTCGTTCCTGTCATTGGAAAATCAATGGAGTTTCTGTGGATGCTTATCTCGGGTTTGTATTGTCATCTGCTGGGTCTGGTGACCCCATTCTGTACACTGCATTTACAGAGTGTCTGGGTCCATGGTAAGCAAATGGAGATGAGGCTCCACAGAAGGGAAGCTCTAACAATAGGGTGGTGCAGGACAGTGCATTATCTTTCCTGGGATTTCCCGGGACATTTGTCTAAGTTGGACCAGGTGTCAGGTATGAAACCAAAATTGAGGTGTTCACTGAGCTGTGTCCCCTCCTTCAGTATACTGTGTAGCCTCACACCTGTGACAGGACTGTGCTGATGCTCAACATGAATTCAACTGGATTAATTCTGGAACTTTCCAGGCAGGAGTGAATGACATATCCATCATCACTGGAGTGCAGTCCTCCGATATATTCACTGGCTGACAGAACCAATCTGTCCGCTGAGAGCAACATATTGTGTCCATCTCCCTGAGGAAGATACAGAAAGAAACTTCCAGAAATACAGGGGAACAGAGTGACTGGTGAAAATGGGGAACAGCAGGAAATTAGACTTAATAAAAGGTACGTCTTTCAAAACATCACTGAATTTAAGGCTGGTATATTGCTGCATCTGATGAGCTACATCCCAGAGTATTGAGGAGGTGGCAGGAGAGCTAGTGAACAAATTACTGATTATTCTTCAAAGCTGGTTAGATTCTGGAAAGGATCCTCCAGACTGGAAAACACCGATTGTAAACCTAAATATTTAAAACAGGACGGAGAGAGCAAACAACAAACTAAACAGTGGTTAGCTTGATGTAAGCTGTAAGAAAAACATTGGAACCTTTTGTGAGGAATGTGACAACTAGACACTTAGAAAATAACGTCATGATTCGGAGGAGTCAATCTAGATTCAGGAAGGGGAAATTATCTTGATCTTTGATAAACCTGCTGGATATTGTGGAGGTTGTCCGTTGTGACATCGATAATTGAGAACCAGTGGAAATGAAGTATTTGAATTTTCAAAAGACGGTTGACATGGTTGAATAGAGGTGAGTAGAGAATGTTAGAGTCCATGGGTAGGTAGGGGTGGAATACACCGAATGTATTAAAAGTTGGATAATCGAGGGAATGGAGAGAGTAGTATAATTATCTGGAGTGAAGGCTTTGGGGTATCAGAAGGATCAGTGTTTGGCCAATAGCTCTTTGCAAGATATTTCAGATATGAACAGCAAATATCATCATTCACGTTTATGTTCATTAAATAGTGAAAGGTTGGGAAATGCTGTTGTTGAAACAGACCTGGATGTGCTTGGTCATAAGTCACAAATAGATTTTTTACATAGCAGGAAGTAAATGATATGTGGCTGGTCATGCAAAATGATTAAAGTACCAGAATAAATGTATCTTTCCCAATGATAGTGTTTTATTGAGAGACTGTTAGATGTATTGTGTACAGGTTTAATCAGCAAAGGGGTTTCACCAGACTAAACCCTGGCATGATGTTACCATGAGGAGAATGGGAAGAAAATTGTGCTTAATAAAGTGTGTTAAGGTGTTTGTGAGTTTATATTTAAAAAGTGCTGAAGCACATTGAATGTTGAAGATACAAAATTGCCTTATTAGACCAATTAAAGGAATGCCCAGGCAAATTCACATTTCCTATGTATTGGAGTGCAAATATATCCACTATAAACATATTGGCTGGTGCCTGTTCTAGTCGAGGAGAGATCTGCACGGTAACAGCATGTAGGTTGTGCTTTTTGAGGGTGGTGGTGGTGCGAGGTTCAGCCGGTTACAGTATTGTAAATGGACAACGCAGCAGAATCATCTAGCCTGCGGTAAGAAAACATGCATCATTCTCCCTCACTGCTAACTTCACGAGAGCAATGGGTGATGGGAAATATGATCAAGAACCAATGGTGCCAAAATTCAATCCAGTCCAGTAGTTTTGTGAACTGCAGGAACCATACTGAAAGGGGTTAAATGGAGCTGTTTGTTCAGTGACTGTGATCGATGCTAGTCTCCATGGATCACAGTTGTGTCACTGGATGTTTTCCGTCTCCTATTAGTAAGGGGCCTCTTGCAATGGTTTATGCCATTGTAGCAGCAGATGTACCAACTCCAACGCTCAAAGGGATTAGCAGCTGCAGAGACAGATAAAGGAGATTTAAACATCTGAGAATAGTCTGGAATGATCCATTAATGGATCAGAATCTGAGAACATTAGACTGGAATGCTGCAACAATGGACAGGAGTTTATTCTGGGGTCTTTACTATTTTTCCTCGTCTTGGTCAACATTACCAGATCGGATATATGGTGCACTGCTGATTATCCAGGCGGGTTACTATCCTATCCTCGCTATTGTTGGTGTTCCTGGTAAGTTTCTTCATCTCTATCCATTTATTAATCTCTTCAAACATGGCGAACTTCGTTACTATTTCTGTTACCTATATTTGACAAAGACAGAAACTATTGTCTTCAGTTTCAAACGCAAATTCCATTGATTACCCCCAAATTTCAGAACCGCCCACACCCCCGCCCTCACAAACATCTGAGAACGAGACTGTTCACAATACCGAATTTAAATAAGTAAAATTCATTTATGTCTCGGTATTCTGTCCATCACAAAACCTATCCACTACCAGCTCGATTATATGCCCAGTCACAATCTTGGCTTCAACGCTGACGCTTTATAAACCATTATCTATGCTTTGGTAAAATTCAGACATTATCGTTACACCTCTCCTTTAAGCACTCTTTCAGTTGCAAATATTTCGATTGCAACTTTGTTCTTGTCTCTAAAATAACTTCATGACAGAAACACGCTGTCAGCGCAGTAATGTCAGAAGAAATGTAATTCAGATGCACAGGTTATTACACAGAAAGATGCTATTCCACATCCTACCACAGACAATGTCAGAAAGTAAATACAAAAGACAGGAATTGGAAATAAAAACCATAACACTTCCAGCATTTTGTCCATACGTTTATCTATTTCACTGATGTCCTTTGTTAAATAGAACTTGTGTTTATTATCTAGTCTGGCTTCAGATTTATGTGAGTCCCACAGCAATGTGATTGCTTCTGTACTGCCTGAAAGAATGACCTCACAGTAAATAACAGAAGATGCTGCCCCTGCCAGTGATGCAGACATTCCAAGTAATAACAAAATTAAAGGTTAAATAAAGCAAAGAATCATGCAATAGATCAGAAACAATAAAGAACGAGAAAGTGCCAGACAAACTGAGCAGATTTGGCAGCCTCCTCGGGTCGAGAGAAAAATAGAATTGACAATTCGATTCTAATGACCATACATCAGAACTGAACACAGTTGGGAAATAGCGTGATTGATGTTGGTGACACCGACATCTGTGTGAAATGGAGAAGGACTGAGTTGAATAGATGGAGAAAGAGAGAGATAGAGAGAAAGAAGCAAAGAGATTGTTGATGATCAGCTGGGATGGAAATAAAAAATGAAATTAAACCTTACTTATGTTTCTCCTGTTCCCATATTACTGATAATAATGTCCATGTAAGGTATATGTCAAAGTTCCTGTTTAAAGATTTTATGTCTGTTTTTCTCTTTTCCCTGAGTGTGATCAGCTTCTTTTATGTATTAATGGGATGCTGGGCCAATATTTAATTCCCTTTCCTCATTGTCCTTGAGAAGGTGTTGATGAGCTGCCTTCCTGACCCACTGCAATCCGTGGGCTGTAAGTAGTCAGTGCTGAGGTCCATGTGGTTTCATTTCTTTGAGGCTTTGTAGTGACTGACATAACTGAGTGGCGGGTTTGGCTATTTCAAACTGCAACTGAGAGTTAACCACATTTCTGTGGAGTTACATGTAAGCCCGACCAGCTGAAGAAGGTAGATTACCTTTCCTGAAGGGTATGAGGGTGCCAGCTAGGACAATCGACAATGGTTTCATTGTTTCATTTGATTCTTAATTGCTGATATTTTATTGAATTCAGTTTCCAACATTAGCCGTTGTGGGATTCGGATCCGGTTTCTGGGTCATTACCTGATTCCCTGGATTCATACTCAGAGATAATACAGCTGGATCATCGCCTCCTCAGTATCTCCAATCAACTCCAATGGCAACAGTGATGTTGTTGTTGGTGTGACTTTGCTTCATAAGGCAAATAAATGATTGGCAAAAAATGACATCCATCTCATTTTGTATTTATGAGAAGGCGAGATGATGGGAAGTGCTCTTGGTGAAAAGGAGCTGGATGTCCTTGATCATGAGGCACTAACAGAATCCCTACAGAGCAGTCGGGTACTGGCAGGTGGGACTAGATTGGATTGGGATATCTGCTCGGCATGGAGGGGTCGGTCCGAAGGATCTGTTTCCATGTTGTACACCTCTATGACTCGATGACTCAGCAAGTAATCAGCACAATAATGAGTAGTATCGTTCATTACAAAATGATTAAAGTATTAGAGTGAAGACACCGTCCTGCAATTGTGGAGTGTACTTGAGACACTATTTTCTTTCATTTATAATCAATGATCTCCTTGCTTCAGAGAGACGGTGTAATGGAGTTTCACCAGACAATTCCCTGCAGTGAAGGTACCATGAGGAGAGTGTGAAGGAAATAAGTGTTTAATCTGTAACGCTACAAAAAGAATAAAAACGTGATTGCATTAACACTGGAGTGTTATCAATCAACACTCATTATTTTCAAAACAAAACACGTATAGCATTAGATATAACATGTTTTCCATGATATGCGTCTTCACATTTGGACAAATATATAGATAGAAAAGGTTTAGAAGGATATGGACCAAACGCAGGAAATGGGGTTAGTATGGATGGACATTTTGATCAGCATGAACCACTTTGTGCTAATGGGCTTGTCTCTGTGCTATAGGGTTCTATGACTGTATGATAGTTTACAGAGCTCTATGGAGCCCCCATGTTGGTTGAGAGAGAGCGCCAGGTTCTGTATGAACTCTCACCGTCTGGATGTACAGTTGGTGTGTGACCTTGCATTGAACGTCATGTTGTTCACAAATCTGTCATCAGCTTCACTCTGACAGTATTAGCTATTCCCACCAGCTTCTGACCTCCATACAGAACACGAGCTTGTCTTCTCTGCCACAAATCAATCCTTCTTTTTTGCTAAAAGCTGTTCATTGGCTCAAGTAAACTCTGTCCTTGATGTTTTGCAGGGCATCTGTAAAACGGGGTCAGGCTATGATCAGTCTGGTTTGGTACAGACATGAAAGGGATTTTCAGAGGCCTTTTATTTAGATGGACCCAATAGCCAGCACGAGCCAAACTAACGTAGTTTACAAAATACCATGCAAGGACTGCACAAAACACTATATAGGACAAACAGGAAGACAGCTAACAATCCGCATCCATGTACATCAGCTAGCCACAAAACGAAACGACCAGCTATCCCTAGTAGCCATACACTCAGACAACCAGGAACATGAATTTGACTGGGAAAACACTACCATCATAGGACAAGCCAGACAGAGAACAGCCAGGGAATTCCTAGAGGCATGCCATTCATCCACAAACTCCATCAATAGACACATGGACCTGGACCCCATATACAAACTACTACAGCTGAAACTGACACCCGGAAGCGGCAAGAACAAACCACTATAAATACCGGAAGAAACATCAAAGCAGCGCTTCACAGGAAGCTCCAACAGCACTGATGATGTTCCCTAGCCAGGGAACGAAACGTTTGCAGCAAAAACTTCCAGCTCGGCGAACAGAACCACAACAACAGATGTAAACAGATGAAACTACAGACCAAAGTGGTCATGCTTTTGAAGTGACTTGTATAATGAACGGGGAGTTGTCAGCTCTTTTAGCTGAGCGAGCTGAGTTGATTTGAGCTGAGCAGTATTCAGTTGAGTCTTAAACTGGGAAGTTCAACTGGGAGATGTGTGGAAACTCTGTCTCTTTTCTGCCATTTAGCTTCAACCTGGAAACATGCATTCCATTAAGACGTTATTTCAAGTGAGTTTGATTATTGGGACTATTGTGTGTATTTGGAATAGCATAATTAAGTCTAGCTGGATCAGTTGAATTCTGTAGGGGTTCTTTATTCTGTTCTTTGTGTTTCATTGTGTAATTTTGTGAATAGCGTTTTTCTCTGATTTAAAATCTAGTAGTCACCCTAGCTAAATTACTCCGGGTAATTTTCATTGGGTAATTACCAAAACAAACTGCCAAGTTATGCTCTGGGCTGCTTGCTTAAGAACGTTTTGAGTGGTCTAGCCTCGTCCATAAGAGATTGGGTCTCATTGCTAGATTTTCAATAGCGAGTAGCAGGGGCTCGTGCCTTTAGTTCGGGTATTCTTTTGACTGGGTTGACAAAGCTTCGAATAGTAATGGTTATTTCAGTCGCCAAACGTTTCCTAGGTATGCATGCAGTGACTTTGGATATTTTACGAAAAGTGAAATAAGACCAATTTGCAAGAATTAGCAGAGAAGCTGGAATCGGAACTGACTGCTTCTGTGAGGAAAGGAGAGGTAATTACAGCAGTAGCTCGTCACTTAAACTTGCTGGAGAAACCATCAGAATCTGTAGAGATGGCAAGAATTCAATTGCAAATGAAACACCTTGAGTTAGCGGCGAGACATAAGGAAAGGGCAGCCAAAGTGGAACATTTAACTTTCGATAAAATGCAGAAGAAGGGGGAAAAGAGAGAGCAGCAGAACAGAGAGTAAAAAGAAAGAATGGCAAAAGAGAAAGCAGCAGGGGAGAGAGAAAGAGAGAGCTTTTGAATAGCAAAAACTGACACTTAAAAAGGGAAGTCAGTGTTAAACACTGGAGATAACGACTGAGGGTGCGCTTAGTGAGGAAGAGAGTGCAGATGAGCAACCCCTGGTAGTCAGAAGCCTAGTGAGAATTGGTTTGCTCATGTTCAAGCATTGCCTCAACTTGATGAGAAGAATATGATGACCTTTTCGTCTCAATTGAAAAGTTGGCTCAACAAATGCAGTGGCCAGAGGCAATGTGGGTTTTGTTGATCCAAACGAAACTTGTAGGTAGGACTGGTGAGGTATTCACATCCCGATGAGAGGAGGTATCTGGGGAGTCTGAAGAGCTTAAAAAAAACATTAAGTCAACATACGCAACTTTTCAGTAATCTAATGAGGATCCTGGCCAAACCTACACTGAGTTTCTAAGGATCAAACAGACTAATTTCGATAGTTGGATAAGAGCTTTAAAATTAAGGCAAAGCTATATTGCCCCTAGAGAGGTTAGTATTTGGAGGAATTCAAAACTTCACTCCCTGTAGTAGTGCAGACTCAGGTGGAAGAGCAAAGAGTGTAAACAGCAAGGTTAGCTGCTGAAATGGCTGATGATTATGAACTAGTCCATAAACTTGATTTGCTTTCCAGAACCAATTCTGATCTCTGAGGGACAGAAATTGGAGCAAAGAGATATCCTCACGTGCAAAGGGAAAGCTAGATCACAGTGTAAAACGTAAGGATAATTTACCACGGTAATAAAGAAAACCTGGAGAGGGACAAAGAAGTTTAAATACTATGGTGTTTTCATTGTAATTAAGATGGCCACACAAATTCACAGTGTTGGTGAGCTAGGAGAAAACCAGCTGTAGGATAACAAGACAAGCCTGGAAGTTTCGTTGAACTAGTAACAAAAAGCATAGGGGGAGTTAGGCAACTGCCTCAGAGTGTACAAGATGATCAGTGGACATGCTAAATCTGCGTAAAAAAATCTACATGGAAGGGGTAAAGTTTATTCACATAGGCCAGGAGTAATTGGTAAGGAGGTTCCAATATTAATTGATGCAGGATATTTTCAGTCTGTAATGCTGATGGGTGAGGCTTTATGAACACTTGAAAGACTATTGCCAGAAAATGTGCTGGGAACAGGAATTCATAGTGAGGCAAAAAAAAATGCTCAGTTATGTAAAGTGAGGCTAGAGAGTCCAGACAAGAGTGTAGAATGTGTGGTAGGAGTACTGGACCCCTAACTCTCAGCTCCAGGAATAAAATTTGTCTTTGCAAATAATATAGCTGATTCACTGGTAGGCGTGCTGCCTACTCTAGTTGAAAAGCCAGTGGAGATGCAGGCAACTGAAGACCTGGAGAATGTTTATCCAGGAATTTTCCCTGATTACGTCATCAGAAGATCACAAATGCACAGGATGAAGCGGGATAAAGGCAGAGATAAGGAAGCTGACACAGAGTTATCTGAAAGTTTTTTTTTGACCAGATAAGTGGAACAGAAGGAGCAAGTATGAAAACATGAAAGTATTTTAGCTCTGCTAAGGTGATTGAATTAAGCAGAAAGATGAGGAGTTACAAATGTTATATAAAAAAAACATTTAGCAAGAAAGAGAATGAATGCATTCCTGTGTGTTATTACTCCACAAATGATGTCTTAATGTGGATATGGAGATCAGCGTACATTGAAGCAGATCAGACGTGGACAGAAATTTTCAAATTGTTTTTCCTGTTGGGTATACAAAGGAGGTGCTGCGAGTGGCACATGAGCTACCACTTGGAGATCATTTCGGGGTTAGGACATTACAGGCTGGAATACAAAGATACTTTCACTGGCCTGGACTACACAAAGATGTCGTTGAATTTTGCCAGATGTCTCAAACATGTCACACAGATAGTACTAAACCTGCAACTTTAATACCTATTCCAACATTGAGGAACCTTTCGCAAGAGTCTAGATTGTGTAGGCCCCTACCTCAAACAAAAAGTGGAAATAAGTATTTATTAACAATAATGAATGTGTCGACTAGATTTCCGGGGGCAGACCCATTATGCAGCATCACAGCTAAAAGAGTTGTACAAAAATGCTTATTTTTTACTCAGTACGGACTACCAATAGAGATCCAGATAGATCAAACCTCACATCCGAACTATTCAAGGAGATGATAGATAACTTGGAATAAAGCAATTCAAATTTACTGCGTACTATTTGAATCACAGGGAGCATGAGAGAGATGGCATCAAACACTGAAGACCATGTTGAGGTTTTATGGTCAGGATTATCCAGATGATTGCGATAAGGAAATTCCTTTTGAACTATTTGTGATCACAGATGCACAGAATGAATCGACCAAATTCAGATGTTTAAATTAATTTGTGGGCATAAAGTAAAATGACCATTAACATTGGTTAAGGAGAAATTAATAAGTCAGAATTCAGAGACCATCCATTTGGATGATGTGTCAAATTTTAGGGAATGATTAAATAGAGCTGGAGAGTTGAGTAGACAGCATTTAAAAGTATCGCAGCATACAATGTAACAGGAAGTGGATCAGAAATCATAAATTGGCAATTTTGCAATTGGGAGTAAAGTATTGGTGTTACTTCCAGTAACAGTTGAACCTTGAAAAGCAAGTTTTGGCGTATCTTATCAAATTGGGAAGAAATTGAATGAGGTGAACTATTTGATACGGACTCCAGACAGGATGAGATCTCACGGAGTGTGTCATGGGAATATACTCAAAAGGTATTTTGATAGGGAAGGAAAGCAAGAGGAGAAGGTGTTAATGATTACAGCACAGAAGGAAGAACCAAGTTCAGAGGATTCTGAATTGGACATTCCTGAAATCAAATTGGAGAATGAGGAAGTTGTCAAAAATTGGGATAAATTATTGAGTTACCTTACACAAGAAAAGAAAAGTGACCTGAAAGAGTTTTTATTATCTTGTGGAGAGATATGCGGCAATAAACTGGGAAGTCCGAACATAATTGTGCATGATGTAGACACAGGAGATGCTGTTCTGATTAAGCAACATCCTTATGGGCATGACTCTCCAAAATTGGCACAGGTTCAGAAGGAGATAGAGCGCACACTCCAATATGTCATAATCGAAGTGAGTTACAGTGACTGGAGTTCACATATAGTCATGGTACCAAAGCCAGATGGTACCCAACGGTCATGTGTGGACTATCACAAAGTCAATGCCGTTACAAAGACTGATGCAGATCCAATTCCATGTTTGGAGAACTGTGTCGAAAAAGTGGGAGAAGCTACTTACATTTCTAAGTTGGATTTGCTCAGAGGCTACTGGCAAGGACCTCTGTCAGAGAAAGCAAAGGCAATTTCAGCTTTCATAACGCCAAATGGACAGTTCAAGTTGTGGCATTTTGTATGAAAAGCGATCCAGCCACATTTCAGAGACTGATAATAAGGTCATTGCCTGATTACCCAAATGTGTGGTCTACGTTGATGACCTGATGATTTTTAGTCACTCATGGAAGGAACATTTAGAGCATTTATCAGACTTGTGCGATCAACCTCAGAAGGCAGGCTTGGTGGTAAACTTAGATAAACGTGAATTTGAGAAAGCCCAAGTCACGTCCCTGGGTCACGTTATTGGACATGGACAAATGGCCCCATGAGATACGAAAATGAAAGTAGTTGGGGAATGTTTCACACCGTCGACAAAAATAAATATGCAGTACTAGGTTCATGGGATTGACTGGATTTTACCGGAAGTTTGTGACAAACTTTAAGCAGTGCGGCGGCTCCACTCACCAAATTGTCAAGGGCAAGAACTCTCAGTGGATACAGGACTGTCAAAAGGCATTTTACAGCTTAAAGACTGTGTTAACACTGCCCGCAGTATGAGCTACACTAGATTACACGAAGCCTATCAAGGTGGCTATCGTTGCCAGTGATGTGGGTATTGGTCCGGTGATCCTGCAGGAGGATGATGGGGGAATAGAAAGACCCATCGGGTATTATTCTGGGAAGTCGAACGTTCATCAACAGAAATGTTCAACGGTGGAGAAAAAGACTTTAAAGTTAGTGTTGGCATTACACCATAACTGTGTTTATATTACCAGCAATGCATCTGAGACAATCGTATACACTGATCATAATATGGACTACCCAAAGTACACAAACCAGACATCCCACTCAGACCCATAGTATCACTACCAGGGACACCAGCATACAAACTGGCCAAAGAACTACAACAAAAACTGAAACACCTAGTCAGCGGATCCAAACACTCCATACAATCAACACAGGAATTCTTGGACGTCATCAGGAATACACACATAGACAAAGAAGAAACCATGGTATCATTGGACGTGACGGCACTGTTCACTTCAATTGACAAAACCCTAGCCAGAGAAACAATAGCCAACCTACTGGACATACATAACAGAACACAGGAGGCCGAACCTATCAACAAGGACGGCATACTTAAACTACTGGACCTGTGCCTCACCACACACTTTACATTCAACAATCAGATATACGAACAAATCAACGGAACACCCATGGGATCACCAATCTCGGGACTCATAGCAGAGGCAGTTATGCAAAGGATAGAACATACAGCCATACCACAAATCCAACCCAAACTCTGGATCAGATATGTTGATGACACCTTTGTAATCATCAAAAACACAGATATAGAAAAAACACACCGAATCATCAACGCCACACTCACAGGAATCCGATTCACACGAGAAGAAGAAAAGGATAGCCAACTCCCATTCCTAGACGTGTTAGTAGAGAGAACACCCAACGGAGAATTCACCACAAGGGTACACAGGAAACCAACACACACAGACCAAGTCTTAAACTATGAAAGTAACCACCCCAACACACACAAACGAAGCTGCATCAGGACACTATTCAAAAGGGCCACAACACACTGCAGTACACCAGAACTGCGAAAAGAGGAAGAGGAACATCTATACAAGGTATTCGCCAAAAACGGATACCCACGCAACTTTATCACCAGATGCCTAAGAGATAGACCGAGGAACGAGGACATGCCACAACCAAAAGGACTAGCCACTCTACCATACGTCAGGAGCGTCTCAGAACTGACAGCCAGACTACTGCGACCCTTAGGACTCATAACAGCACACAAGCCAACATCCACGCTCAGACAACAACTCACTAGAACAAAGGACCCAATACCCAGCATGAGCCAAACTAACGTAGTTTACAAAATACCATGCAAGGACTGCACAAAACACTATATAGGACAAACAGGAAGACAGCTAACAATCCGCATCCATGAACATCAGCTAGCCACAAAACGACACGACCAGCTATCTCTAGTAGCCATACACTCAGACAACCAGCAACATGAATTTGACTGGGAAAACACCACTATCATAGGACAAGCCAGACAGAGAACAGCCAGAGAATTCCTAGAAGCATGGCATTCATCCCCAAACTCCATCAACAGACACATTGACCTGGACACCATATACAAACCACTACAGCTGAAACTGACACCCGGAAACGGCAAGAACATCCATCAACAGACACATCGACCTGGACCCCACATACAAATCACTGCAGCTGAAACTGACACCCGGAAGCGGCAAGAACAAACCAATATAAATACCGGAAGAAACATCAAAGCAGCGCTTCACACGAGGCTCCAACAGCACTGATGATGTTCCCTAGCCAGGGAACGAAACGGTTGCAGCAAAAACTTCCAGCTCGGCGAGCAGAACCACAACAATTGATCATAATACATTTGTGGGAAAAACTAAGGACAAAAATGCCAGATTGTTTAGATGGAGCTTGTTGTTGCGGCCATTCAATCTGACAATTGTGCATGTGGAAGGTCGCGAAAGAGTGAAAGCTGATGAGTTATTGAGACGCGAATGAAATACGGAGGTGTTCGGTGGTGGGTATACCACGGCCTGAATTTGAAAGGGTTTGTGCATGTTTGAATGTTTACTGTTAGCATAGTGTATCTGTCTGTTTTGAGACTACTAACTGGGTTTGAAGGGTTAAAAATGCAGCTATCTTTTAGCATTGATGGTTCTTTTTTTTAGTGGGGGGAGACATGTCACAAAGCAAGTCCCTTATTTGTCAAAAAGCTGTTCCTTGGCTCAAGGAGACTCTATCCTTGGTTTTTTTCGCAGGGACAATAAAACGTGGCCAAGCTCCTATCAGTCTGGTTTGGTACAGAGATGAAAAGGATTTTTAGAGGCCTTTTGTTTATATGGAAACAGATGAGACTTCAGGCCAAAGTGGTCATGCTTTATAAGCGACCAGTATAATGAACGGAGAGTGGTGAGCTCTTTTAGCTGAACTTGCTGAGCTGAATTGAGCTGAGCAGTTTTCAGTTGAGTTTTGAACTAGGAAGTTCATCTGGGAGCTGTGTGGAAACTCTCTCTCTTTTCTGACCTTCAATTTCAACCTGGAAGTATTTGTTCCATTTGTACTGGTTTTTATTGGGAGTTTGATTATTGGGACAGTTGTGTATGCTCGGAACAGCATAATTAGGTATAGTTGAATTAGGTTGAATTCCATCGTGATTCTTTATTCTGTTCTTTGTGTTTCATTGTGTAATTTAATGACTAAAGTTTTTGTCTGTTTTAAAATGTAGTAGTCATCCTAGCTAAATTATTCCTATTTCAATTCTCTTTCCCAGTCCCTTTCCAATATGGCCATCCTTGGTGTCCTCCATTGCCACAATGAACCAAACCATGATTTGGAAGAACAAGATCTCATCTGTCTCCTCTGCAGCCTACACCCCGGGGACTAAACACTGAATTCTCCAATTGCAAATAACCTCCCTTCCAATTCCCCGACTCCCTTCCCAGACACTCCCCTCCATTCCATTCCTCTAAGCAAGCTTTTGTCCAGCTACCTACCAACTGGACTCAGCCATCCCATCACCAACCCGCTGATACCCTTGATCTGTGTTCACTTATCCCCCACATCGTCACTCTGCCTCCTCCTCCCTCACCCGCCACTTTATCTATAGACTCCCTTACTCCCATCCACAGTCCTGATGAATGGTTATATCCAAGGCGTTCACTTCTCAAGTATTGATGCTGCCTTACTTATTTTGTTCTTCCAGCTTCCTGCGTGTGTATTTTGTATTCCAACATCTACTGTCTTTTTTTGAATTGTTTTCTTGTGTAATAGGCAGGAGTGAGTGAACGCATTGCGCCTCTTGTTATCCAACAGATCAGATGGGCGGAATGGCTTTCTTATATTACTGTGAAACCAGCTAGAGTTGCTGAAGGAGTTCCTCTTTCTTTTAACCATGGAAATATTTAATGTCCAACAGTGCTTTTGATCAATGTTACCTTTACGTTAGCAGCACAATCTTGAATGTTGTCCAGATTTGATACCTGAGTGCGTTAGGAGGTGACTCATTGTTCTAAACACTGTATAATCTTCACAGAACATCCCCACCTCTGATCGTATGACAGAGGGAAAGACATTGATGACGCAGCTGAAGATGGTTATGCCGAAGAAGCTACCCTGAGGATTGCCCACAGGGATATCCAGGGACTGGGAGGATTGATGTCCACCAGCCCCATTGTGTTCTGAATGATTCAACCAGTGGGGAGTTTACAACTAATTCCCATTAAGTTAAATTTTGTTCAGTCTCCTTGACATCTCGCTCAATCAAATACTGCCATGATATCAGGGCCAGTCACTTTAAGCTGTGTTCATATCTTCTATCCATTTCAATGAGCCAAGGTATATGTGTGGGAGTGTTTCCTTCTCTCAGAGGGTAGTGACGGTTAGGACCAGACAGTTGGGGAGGCCAAAGCACTGAAATGTTTGGGGGGTGCGAGTGGGTGTCAGTGGATTTTGACCCGTCAGAGAGTCGAGGGCTACAAAGAATTGGGCATAAAAGAGTAATTGCGGCCGAGTACAGATCAGCCCTGACTTCCTGAATGGAAGTGCAGGTCTGATGGGCTATGTAGCCTGGTTTTATTCCAGTAAACCACATAGTCCAGTCACTTGGCGGCGTCTTCCATTTCCTGTGTTACTGACTTCAAGTAGCTGAATAGACTGATCCTGTTGCTGTGTAACTGGATACTGGTGCTGCATGATCTGGTTACAGTTTTATAGGCCCGGGGGGTTTATTGGCCTCCTCCTGTAATTGTATATCAGGCTCCAGGGGCTGAAAGGCCTCATTCTGTTCTGGTGTAATTGAAATCCATATTGACTTAATCTACCGCCCTTGGAGAAAGTGAGCACGGCAGTTGCTGGAGATCAGTGTCGAAAAGTGTGGTACTGGAAAAACACGGTGGGACAGGCAGCATCACAGGAGCAGGAGAATCGATGTATTGGACGTTCCTGATGAAGGGCCTATGTCCGAAAGATACATCTCTTGCCCCTCAAATGCTGCCTGACCTGCTGTGTTTTTACAATATCACGTGTTTCGACGTCTACTGCCGCACACAATTCAATCTTCCTGGTCACTTCATCCAATTACATTAAGAAAATTGTCAAGCACAAACTTTCTCGCACAAAGCCGCACTTACTATTCCTAATCAAAGCCTGTCTTTCTACATGCATGTACATCTTATCCCTCAGAACCTTCTCAAGTAACTTACCTACCACGGATGTTAAACCTACTGACCTGTAGTTCCAAGGCTTTTTTTGTGCAGTTCTCCTTGAATAAGGGCATGGCATTTGCTACCCTCCAGTCTTCCGGACGTCCACTGTGGTCAGTGATGATCAACATTATAGTCCAAGGTCGCCGAAAATTCTTCTGGAGCCACTTGAGGTGTTCTTGGATATATCGGGTAAGGACCATGAGATTTATCCACTTTCAAACATTCTAGTACGTCCAAATCTCCTCTACTATGACATGGATTGTCCCTAAGATATCACGACTAACTTCCTCAAGTTCTCAAGTCATCATGTCTTTCTCCACGGTAAACATAGAGTAGAAATATTCGTCGAGGATTTCACCCATCTCTTATAGTTCCACACATACTTCTCCACATTGGTCTTTGATGGGTCCTATTTTCTCTCCAGTTATTGCTTTTTCTTTTAATATATTTAAGTACCTTTTTGGATTCATCCTAATCTTCTCAGCCGAGGCTTTTTCTTGCTCCCTTTTCACCCGACTGATGTCCTTCTTCAGTAAAATCCTGTATCTCTTATATACCTCCAGGGATTCCCTTGATCCCAGCGGCCTAAAACTGAGCCAAGCCCGAAGTTCGAACATGAACCTGTTGACCAGTTTTGTCCCTCTCCATAACTATATGAAAACTAATAGAACTATGGTTACTGGTCCCAAAGTGCTCCTCCACTATTAATTCAGTCACCTGTCCAGCCCTATTTCCTAAGAAAAGTTCGAGTTTTGCCCCTTCCCGAGTAGGACACTCTATATACTGCTTGAGGAAACGTTCCTGATGCATTTAACTGATTCTATGTCATCAAATCCCTTAATGCTCTGGCCGTTCCAGTCTGTATTAGAAAAATTAAAATCCCCTAGTATGATAACCCTATTGCTCCTGCAGGTCTCCCCTCTCTCCCTGCATATTTGTTACTCTCATTCTGTTGACTCTTTGGGGGCCTATATTACAACCCAACACCTCACCATTCCATTCCTATTTCTTAACTCCACCCACAAAGCCTCATTGGGTGATCCATCAGTTATTTTATCTCTGATTACTGCTGTGGTACTCCCCTTCATCAGAAATGCAACTCCCCCTCCCCTCCTTCCACCATCTCTGTCTCACCTAAAGCACCTGTTCCCTAGCACATTAAGCTGTCAGTCCTTTCCATCACTTAGCCATATTTCTGTAATGGCTATAATATCCCAGTCCCACCTACCTATCCACACCCTGAGTTCATCGGCCTTACCTGTCAGCCCTCGTGTATCGAAACAGATGCAATTTAATCCAAAAGGCACTACTTACTCTGTCGTTTTCCAGCCTAACCTTACTATTTCTGATTATTGTATCTCCTTCCACTTGCCTCCCTGCCCTTGAGGATATGACCACTTGCTAATCTAGTTTAAACCCTCCCTTGTAACCCGAGCAAAACTGGCCGCCAAGATATTGGAATCCCCTTCAGTGCAAGTCTCTGACGTTAATCTCCCTCTCAGGAGATTATCACTGTCAAGGTATTTTTAAAGAATGATTCTCCTAGCTCTCTGTAGTTATGCTGCAGGACCTCATCCCTATTTCTACGGATATCATTTGTGCCAACGTGCATCATGTTTTCTTCTGCTCACCCTCCCCCTTGAGAATGTTCTGCAGCCAATTGGAGACATCCTGGACCCTAGCACCTGGGAGGTAACGCACCACCCTGGATTCCCGTTTGCGACCACAGAATCTTTGATCTGTCCCATTAACAATCGACCCTCTTAACTTTAACGCCCTGTTTACCTTTACACTTTTCCGCTGTGCCCAAGAGCCAGTGGTCGTACCACCAACCTGGCAACTGTTGCTTTCCCCTGAACGGACATTGCGCCCAACAATCCAAAATGGTCTACTTGTTTTCGAGGGTAATAGCCACAGGGGATTCCTGCAATCCCTGCCTACTCCCTTTGTCATTCCTGGTGGTCGCCCATCTACTCTCTGCCTGGAACATGACAGGAAGCAAGGAACGCCTGTTAGATTAAATTGTGTTCATTTAAATACAACAGGACTGACATATAAGGCTAATGAACTCAGGACGATGAATGTTGGACTGAAATATTACAGTCATTAAAGAAACATAACTAGGGGCGTGTCTATGAATTTGTCAGTATCTCGGATGATCCTCAGTGCATCCTAGATTAGATTACCTACAGTGTGTAAACAGGCCCTTCGGTCCAACAAGTTCACACCGACACACCGAAGAGCAGTCCACCCTGACCCACTCCCCTACACGCAACACTACGGGTAATTAAGCATGACCAATTCACCTAACCTGCACATCTTTGGACTGTGGGAGGAAACCGCAGCACCCAGAGGAAACCAATGCAGACACGGGGAGAATGTGCAAACTCCACGCAGACAGTTGCCCGAGGCGGGATTTGAACCTTGATCACTGGTGCCGTGAGGTAGCTGTGCTAACCCATGATCCACCTTGCCGCCCAGCGTCGCTCCCTAACACGGTCTCCCAGGAGCTGAAGCTGGGTGCAGTGCCCACACGTGTAGCCATCAGGGATGGTTGAATTCTCACTGAGCTACCACATCTCACAAGATGGAGCGTGCAACTGCCCTAAATGCCATCTCGACTGCTGTAACAATAAAGTTAAAAGGACTTTATTTGAGTTTACCTGTACATGTCGCTGAGCTGAGCTATCCGAATCCTCTCATGTCAAAGCTTTCCTGCTTACTCTGCTACCAACGGCATGTCTCTCTACTCCTCCAAATTTAATTTTGGTAAGGGAAGGAAGGAGACAAGACAATGATGTAGTGTTTAGGCCTTCAGCACTCCTTGATACCTGGCCCCAGGCTACCTGCTCCCCAGTGCAGGTCTGCTCTTGGCCTTGGAGGGTGTCTTGCTGACGTCTTTCTTCTGGTAGTGGTGATTGTGTCGATGCAAATCCTCACCCTAACAGGCAACCCGTGTTATCGCAGTCCTCTCGTACTTTCTGCCCATTTGTATTGCGTTTATGAATTCCTTGAATCCCTCGATTGCATTCCAAACTGTGTCTCACTCCATAGTTAGAGAGGTTGATGTTCTTGTGAATACAAGTTTGTTGGAAAAGAACACCATTAGACATAGGGGCAACAATATGTCTGTCCGCTCACTGAGTCTGCTTTTCCTTGGATTAGGTTATATTATTTTGTTAATCCCCCATTCCACTTTCCTGTCATTTTCCCGTAACGCTTGTATAAAAATCTGTCTGTCTCAGCCTTGAAGATATTTAGTGATCCAGCCTCTGCAGCCCTCCGAATTTTATACAATTGTTTCCCTCTCACTGATGTGAGACTTAGTGGTTTTGCCCACTCCATCTTGCATAATATTCCAATTCTTCCTCAGCTCCTGTGTCAATTTGCTCAAGGGTCAAACGGTCACTCTCCCTGAATCCAGGAACTGCTTCTCCAAACTGAAGACCGATTCGGAGGGTGTGTTTAACATATTCTCTGGTTCTGTGAACAGGCTGTCCCCTTAGTCTCTAAAACTCCCATTCTTTCCCGCGTTATCCTCTTCCCCTTAATAAACCAAAAAAAAATGACTGTGGATTCTTGCTAATCTTACCCGTTAATGTTTTATCACCCCTCTTTCTGCTCTTCCACTGATAGTTTAAGGTGAGCCCTCCACTTGCTATATTCTTTTAGGACCTTCATTGACCTGCTCACTTGGTACCAGATTTAAGCTTCTCTTTCCCTTTTCATCCTGTTCGGAATTTGTGTCGACATCTGATGTTCTCTGGGTTTGTTTTCCTAAATTTTATCTTCGGTGTAACATGCTGGACCGACACTGTCATCAATTCAATTTTAGTCAAATGATGCCCCCACCCACGCCCCACCTTGTTCTGCTACAGTTTCACCCAGAAATAACTGCACTTTGGCCGGATCCTGTCATTTGTTTCCATAAAATCTGTCTCCTCAATGCAAAAAGCTCTTATTTTTCTAACATTTTTGGGGTCTTTTCCTTCGCAAAGTCAAAATGTGTGATATCACATTCACTGGTCCTATAATGCTCTCCCACTTCCGCCTGGAACAGCTGACTGGCTTTATTCCCAACAGTGAGGCCCAGCACTGCACGGCCCATTGTTTAAGCTGCTCTATGTTGATATAAGAAGCTCTCTGGAATAAATTTAAAAACATCTGCCCCTCTTAAAAATTTATCACTGACCGAATGATTGTTTGGAATTGAAATACCTGAATATAACTATCCTATTATTGTTTTACACACCTCAATAACTTGGTTTTATACCTGCTCCCGTACTGTCCTTTATCTGGGGGTCTATAATATATCCCTAGCAGTGTTTCTGTCATGGTTTTGATCCTGAGCTCGAACCACCAAGCCTCTTTAGAAGATCCTTTCAAGATATCGTCCCTTCTTACGCCAGTAACTAACTCCATAATTAATAAGGTAATACCACCTCCTCTTTTACCCTCTCTTCTGTCCTGACTCTTGTTCTGGTACCACAGAATATTGAGTTGTTAGCCCCGACCTCCCTCAAACACATCTCTGTAATAGCAAAAATGTCACACTTCCACATGTCACCTCGTTTCCTTATCATATCTGTCTGTCTGATAATTTTACCAGCATCAAGGTAAAGCAGATCCAAGCTGGAATATATCACCTGGAATACTCAGTACTTCGGGGTTCTTCAGTCATTCACTGTTCGTTATCAACCTGTCCAATTCATGAACCAAAACTGTAACTCTGGGACTGAATGAATATTTGTTGAATTTGAAATTCCTTTTTAGTAAATGTGTTCATCAAATGCAACTTTCCAGAACTGAACAGTCAGCTCCAGATACAACGAGTTTCTGCTGATTAGTTCCCTGCTCAGTGTGCAGAGGGGACAGCCCTCAGTGATGGAGAAAGTGAGGACTGGTGATCAGAGTCGAAAATTGTGGCGCTGGAAAAGCACAGCAGTCAGGCTGCATCTGAGGAGCAGCAGAGTCGAAGCTTCCCATGTTTTCCATTCCATAATACACAGGATATCGGAACCATACTTGCTCAGGAAGGCAGGATGACGAGGATGACGAGGATGACGAAGTGGAAGGGTAGGTTAGTAAGTTTTAATGTTGTAACACAGGTTGGTGGAACTGCGGACAGGGCTGTTGTAGTTTGCAACAGGAACATTGACAGGATGCAATACCCAGCTGCGAAGTGGCAGATGGTGTTCAATATGGAAAAATGGGATACGATTCATTATGGAAAATCGAATTGGAATGCAGAATACATGGTTAAAGGCTGGATTCTTCCATTGTGGAGGAACAAGGGAATCATATGGTTCATGACATAGCTCACACAAAGTTGCTACCCAGGTTAATAAGGTTGTTAAGGATGTGTTTGATGTGTTCATTTGCCGAGGGATTGAGTTTAACAGCTGCGAGGTTATGCTGCTACTCTATGGAGCCCTGGTGAGACCAACTTAGAATATTGTGATCTGCTCTGGTTGCCTCGTTATAGGAAAGACGTGGAAGCTTTGGTGAGGGTGCTGAGGAGATTTATCAAGATGTTGCCTGGACTGGAGGGCATGTCATACAAAGAAAATTTGAGGGAGCTAGGGTGTTTTTCTCATTGGAACGAAGAAGAATGGAACGTGACTTGACAGGGGTGTTCAAGATGATGAGAGACATCGATAGAGTGGATAGCCATTTACTTTCTGCCAGGGTGGAAATGACTCTCGACGGAGTATGATTTTAAGGTAATTGAAGGAAGGTTTAGGGGTGATGTCAGAGGTAGGTTCTTTCATAGAGGGGTGGGTGTGTAAAATGAACAGCCAGCAGTTGTAGTAAAGTCAACTATATTAGGGATATATAATTGGATAGGTACATGAATGATAGTATAATGAAAGGTATGTATGTTCGTTTGATCTTAGAGTAGGATCAAAGGTCGACAGAACGTCAAAGACTGAAGGGCCTGTACAGTGCTGCACTGTTCTGCACTGTTCTGTGTTACCAGTTTCACCCAGCTTGTGGATTGTCATCAGTTGTTGAATGTGTGAGGGAATGATGTGTGTGAGATCAGGAAGCTGTGGAGCGGTGTAAGGCCAAATCCTCCAGTTATGGTGTGCATTGTTACAGTCACCTGAAAGCCAGTATAATATGTGTGGTAACTTAAACCAGACACAATCCGTCAAGTTCAGTTATTAATGTGATTTTTGGATTGCCGTTTGCTGCTGGTTACTTCACATACATTCTACTGTGTGACCCATGTAGTAATCTCTGACCATTCACCGAGATGTACAAATTTATTTTGATACTGGAGAATGTGAAGGTGACATTTTTTGGATATGGATTTAGAGGTTTCTTTGTGAGGCACAAGACACTGCAATAGATTGTCAACTTGTTAACGTCTTCACCCGGGGTGCAGGTGAATGGAATCTTGGAGGCAGGTCAGATTTCATCACCGTGGGTAACTTGTATGGTGTGATTCTGGCTCTCCGTGTCAACACGTCTGCTCTCTGGGCCAGGCTCTGACTGAAGATGAATTTTAAAACTTGGTTGCTGGTCAGCAATTAGTATTTAACCTGGACAACAATTGTACCTACACTGAGATCAGTTGGCGGGTCCTCCCCTGCCCAAGGTGGATTCCAAATTATTTGTTTTGAAGAAATGTTTGACTGACTGCCCCGAACCAGGTTAGAAACTCAATGTACAGATTTTGGAAAAGGCGACTGAGTCTCTGTGTATCTCAGGCAGCTGTGAGGTCCAATAACACTGTAAATGATTTCAGATCTATTTGAAGCAATTTTCAGCGTAGCTCATTGCAAGGTGGTGAGTTTACTGAGCCGAACAATAGTCGGATGTTTGCTATATTCCATGAATTGGGCAAAAATAAGATGTGAACGATAATCATTCAACTGAACAAGAATCTGTTCAATCAATTCTGTTGATTCTATATTTATGGAACTAAAATATAAACTCCTGTCAAGATTTTCTAACACAGAAATAAAGTATGTACATTTTATTTTATCGAGGAAAGAACATACATCTTGTGGTAATCAGAATTAGACATTCAATGTCAGGATTCAAAGCAATGTTTTGCCACTCCAATATTTTTAAAGTGGTTGGTTTCTGAATGATAACATGTTCAGAATGAGCAAACGACTGAACATGCAAATAGAATTAGGGTTCTTATACATTTATATGTAAACAATCAGTTTAATTTCTCACTGAAATGTACGATCTTCAGCTATTTGCCAGCAATTTAAAAATTGCAATGATTCACCATGGACTGTGAACATTAAACTAAATAAATTATTTGCATTATCAAATTTTAGTGAGTAATAATTTGAAAACTTCCAATTTTTAGAATGAACGATGTTTAATATGAAACGTGGAGAGTAAAAAAAAAGCAACGAACATGATATTGTGTCAGTGAAAAGTCAAAGCTTTCCAAAGGGTTTTGTGACAAAGCAATGATATATTTGTTTTAGTAATGGGAATACAACATGTAAAATATTCATGTTCTGACTAGTAATTAGACTTCATAATGAAGCTGACCTTGCAATACTTGCATTTTAAATGCTTACGCTGCACCAAGTAATCAGATATTTGCGAGCATTTACACAGTGAAATAATTGGATACTGGCTTTTATTTACAGCTGACACATGATAGAGTACAAAACTTTAAAGTACAGGAGGAACCCTTGGCCATTACGTATGCATCAGTTCCAAAAATATCTCCCAAGCACCTCCCATTTGCCAGCCCTCTCTCTGTTGCCCGTTAAATTCATAATTTCCAAACATATATCCAGTTCTCTTTTGAATCTTCATCCTCAACTTTCCCAGCCAGTCAATTCCAATTTGTAACAACTCTCTAAATAAAGACTTTTTTTCTTATTTCACTTCTAGCCCTTTTACTGACAACCTTGAAATTAGAATTCCTTGATGCTATAATGCCTACTAATCGAGTATTCTTTTTCTACTCTGCAACGTTTTTCATACTTTTGAGCACCGCAATAAATTCACATCTTTGTCTGTTCTGCTCCAGGAACAATAAGCCTTGCAAGAACTTTAACAAACACTACAACGGAAAAACAAGCAGAAAACTAGTCTCCAGGATATATGAACATCAACTAGCTACAAAAGACATGATCCCAATACGAATACCTTACGTACTGATGAGGAAGTACGCCACTTTGACTAGGTCTGCATATCCATCCCAGGACAGGCCAAACAGAGACAAGCACAAGAATTCCTGGAAACATAGCATTCCAACTGGAACTCCATCAACAAACACATCAATTTTGACTCCACCTATCATCCTCTGAGAAAAAGGGCAGGAAATGACATCATGGACACCGGTAATTACATTACCAACTCAAGGAAACCGAAACATTTAAATAGAAAGTGGGAGATAATACCAGCACTTCACTGGAGGCTCATTTACTGAGTAGTCAATGGAACAAACTAGGAACTGCCATTAGCTATTGCTTCAGAATATATCTGAGTGTTCGTGGCTGCCACCACATAGAATCATTGAATGAAAATGCGAGCCTGCATCACCAAGCGCATATCCAAAGGCTTTTTTTTTTAACGTTTGTGAGATTACCTGACCAATCACCCGCCTAGGAAATGCATTCCAGACACATGCTTTTAGGGGCAGAAATGCGGCTCAGTGGTTAGCACGCCTGTCTTAGAGCGCTGGGGACACAGGTTTGATTCCAGATTTGGGTGACTGCCTGTATGGATTTTGCACATTCCTCCCATATCCGTGTGGGTTTCCTGTAGGTACTCCGATTTCCTCCCACAATCCAAAGATGTGCAGGATAAGTGAATTGGCCATGCTAAATTGCCCAAAGTGTTCAGAGACATGTAGGTTAGGTACATTAATCAGAGGTAAATATAGGAGGAATGTGTTTGGGTGGATTACTCTTTGGAGGATCAGTGTGGACTTTTTGGGCCGAAGGGCCTGTTTCCACACATAGGAACTTTATATTCTATGTCTGTGCCACCCTCTCAGTTCAATACAGACTCCAGAAATCCCCTCTCAATAGCTGCTGTCTGTTCATTCTCTCCACACCCTTTATTCTCTTGTACACCTGTACCATGTTCCCTCCTCAACCTTCCCTGCTTCAAAGAAAAAAGGAGCAAGTTTAGCCCTCGCTCTTCAAAGTTTGAGTTGTCACTTGTCTTGTTAATTCAGATGTGCATCCTCTCACATTTATCAGTGTTAAGCTTCATCGGCCATAAATCTGGATATTGAAATCATCTGTTTATATCGTCCTGTAGCCTAACCCTGTCCTCCTCACTGTGAAGCACCCAGCTAATCTTTGTGTCATCCCCAACATTAGTTATCATTCCACTTCCATCCATCTTCCACATTCTCACCATCATCATTTATGAATATCACAAACAAACCTTGATTTCCTTCCTGTTCTCCACATGTTGTTTACAAAGGAATAATTAAAAATTCCAGTCTCTTGTTGTTCTTATTTTGGGGAATTTACAGAGTGATGTAGTTAACACCTATTATGAGGGTGCTGAAAATACCATTTTCGACACAAAGTTAAATTCACCTTTTACACTCTGTCCCTCAGCATGTCTTATTCATAAAGCGTGTACCTAATTTAGGGAGAACTTCGGTTTGGCACCTTGCACTGGAACATTAGCCTGTTGTGTGGCACTGTCCTTTGTAACAATAGTGAAAACTGAAGAAATTTTTCATCTGCAGGATGGACACTGATTCATTTCTTGAATCAGCTAATGTGATGAGGAAAATATTCAATTAAATTCCATGTTATGGACAAACTGCAGGAGATCAAATCATATTTTTATGTCTACCTTGGATTGGAAGCAAATACATACTGTTAAAAAAAATTCAAAAATGTTGAGACACAACACCGGGGGGGAACACGTCACCTGCATTTGATGGAGATACAAAACTACAGAGTGAATGTACAATATGATAAAGCATCAAGTGATAGAAAAAGAAGTGCATCAAATTTTAATTTTCAATGGAATCCGATCCCAATTTTCCTGAACAGTGGTGGTTTTCACCCAACCTCACTTTTCCAAAAACAAGCTTTACCCAGTCACTCAAACTTCATTAGCCATTCTTCCTCCCGTTCCTACTCTTTTTTTACACTCCTAATTCCCTTGCACGACCCCTTCTGCTGCCACATACTCTTCCACTGATGATATCTCTTCACACCCTTCTTCTGCCACTCCCACTGTAAGTTACACCAGTTCCCTAGTTACTCCCACTTCCACTGGCCATCTCTTACCCATTTTTGCTTTTCAACTGGGGTGATGGGAGCTCCTGGCTTCTGTGCTGCTATTGGTCATCAAAAATGATGAGATTGAGATGATCAATGCCCAATGTTTAATCGTGTATTTCTGTCATTGTCCAATGCACCGTGAATAGGGTGAGATATTTTCCCATACAGAGTGGAACATTTTTTTTTCTGTCTCTCTGTCACAGTGCTTAACCAAGCAGCCTCATCCCAAATAGGAAATAACTCTCCTCAGAATCAGAAGTCCATGCATCTGTTTGTCCTTAAATGTTGCGAGGACAGTGACCACATTGTTCAATAAGCCGTGTTCTATCCTTTTTGCTCTTTAGTATTTTAACTTATTTTCCAATGTCAGTTGAGGTGAGATCAGACTAACTTCCCTTGCCATCAAAGTAGCATTTGATTCATGTAGCATCATTCCCCCTCAGCAAACTGTGGTTAATGGGAATCAGAGGAAATTCTGTGCTGGTAATTTCCTCAATGAACAATGACACCTTACCCAGAGCTATTGGGAATGACAAATAAACTCTGCCCTTGCTAGTGCCTTACAAAACCATGAATGGATTTGTTTTATTAATAACATCAAGATACATCAGTTTTCACAGTTTGGTCTAAAGTCTCAGAAAAGTAAAACTTTGCTGGTTGAGTGTCACCCCAATGAAATCAGAGCATTACAATAAGGTAACGATTCAGATTATCTTCAATCATTTACTTTCTGAAGACTGGTCGTGCGGTGTCGTTGCCACTGAGATCAACATTTTCTCTGTCAACAGCATCACATCGCATTGGCTCAAGGCTGCACCATTCCCCAATTCTACTTCATTCTCCAGCTCATTCGCCATGCTCACCAGATATACGAGGCCCACAAGATGGAATAACTTAGAGATGCCTATGAGCCTCTGGAATCTGCCATACCACCATGCCCTGTGCTCTGACTCCATCCCCTCCCCAAGCCCACCTCCTGTCGTGTATTCACCATCCCTCCTAACCTTCCACGCTCTAATGCTGAATGTTCTGTACTCAGCAAAGGTCTCAGTTTTATCCCTCTGCGCCCCCACTTTAATGAATTTCAGGCACGACAGAATGTTGAACTCCTCTTCCACCATCTTCTCCTCGGTGTCCATTTCTTTGGACAAGAGTCCACTCCCCATCCCATAGACGCTTCGCCCAGCTCCAACACTCTCCCTCCACCTGGATCCATTCCTCTGGCATTTACTTGAACTCAATATGTTCATTGATAACTTTCCATGTGAGTTTACTTGTCTTAAATTCTCTGTATTCCCCTCTCCCTATCCAACCTATCACCCTCTGAACAGACTGTACGCTGTATGCTTCGATCCAACCCTGACTGTGTTATTCAGCCTGTGCCGATAAGGGTGGTGCTGCTGTAGTCTGGTGGACTCACCTCTACATTTCAGAGGCTGAGTGCCAGCTCTCAGATACCTCCACATGTCACCTGCTGATCCATAACTCTACCATGGCACATCAGGCTATTTTATTTACTAAATCTGACCACATTTCATCTGGAGATTCCCACTCACTGGCCCACACCTCCCACCCACCTACTCACCCCCACCTAACAGTCCCGAAGCTGCTGGCCTCTGATAGCAGAGTTCGCTTTTATCTCCTCCTGAAAATCCACAAACTGAACTGCCCATGCAGACCCATTGCTTCAGCCTGCTCCTCCCATACAGAGGGGGTGTATGGATACATACGTGGTCCCAAGTTATACCTGTTTCTTCATGGGGTACGTAGGTCATTCTATTTTCAGTTCTATTCCAGCCCCCATCCATAACTCTTTCTCCAATATGTAGATATTATCATCGCTGCTGCTCCTCTTTCTTGTCCAGAATTGGAAAAGTTCGTTGTTTCCAATTTGCACCTCTCCCTCACATTCACCTCTCTACCTCTGACTCCTCCCTTCCTTTACTTGATATCTCTGCTTCTATTTCTGAGGATAGACCGGTCACTGATATCCAGTAATAACCGACCAACTCCCACAGCTACCTGGAGTATACATCCTCACACCCTGTTTCCTGCAAAGGCTCCATTCCATTCTCTCAGTTCCTCCGTCTCCACCACATTGCTTCTGATGATGTCAACTTCAAAAATGTGGCCTCTGATATGTCCACCTTCTCCTCACCCGAGAACTCCCCAGCACTGTTATTGACAGGGATCTCAACCAGTTCCGACCCACCTCCTGCACTTCTACCCTCAGCATCTTTCTTCCCTGCTGCAACAGCGTTAGAGTTTCCCTTATCCTTACCTACATCCCACCAGCATTCACATGCAGAAGATCATCAGTCTGCATTCTCCCACCTCCAGCAAGATGCCAACACCAGACACATATTTGCCTCCTCTCCCTTTCCGCCTTCTGAAGTGACCATTTCCTCCAGGACACCCTGGTCCACTCGTTATTCACTGCCAACACCTCCCACCCACCCCCACACACACACACCACCTCCCCCAGGCCCCACCACAGGTACACTTCACTTTCCCTGCCGAAGCTGTTACACTTTCCCATTTACCTCCTCCCTCGTCATTATCTAAGGTCCAAACATACCTTCCAGGTGAAGTAGCATCCTACCAACATTTCCCACAACCCGGTCTACTACGTTCGCTGCTCACATTGTGATCTGCTCTACAGTGAGGAAACTAAAGGTAGACTGGGTGACCACTTCACTGAATATCCAAGCTGTACCTCTGCAAAAGACCCTGAGTTTCCAGTTGCCTGCCAGTTTAATACCCCATCCTGTTCCCTGGCCAGTATCTCTGTGTCAGACTTGCTGCAGTGTTCCAGGACATTTCAACGCAAGCTGGAAGAACAACACCTCATTTTCCGCGGGTGGACCCTGCAGACATTCACACTCAAAATAATGGTCAATAATTTTAGGGACTGAACTCCTCTATGCCCCCTACCCAGACACCAGGCCTAGTTCTCACGTGGCCTTCCATTACTCACCCCCCTATTGTTAGCTACTAACAGTTTTCATGAACAGTTATTCAGCTTCTGCTGTATATTAATCAACATTTTCAGGACTACCATCCGTTCTGAGGAAGGGCCACTGAATTAGAAACATTAATTTTGATTTCCCATCACAGATGCTGCAGACCTTTTGCAGGAACTTGGGGTTTTGTTTCAACAATGTCTCACAATGTTTTTGTATCACAATGCAATACGTCATGGATATTTGGAGCTCTGTCAAACACAGGAACTTTGTAATTTCTCATTTAATGCCCATAAACTAATATTCGAGATTCAACTGAGATAGCAACTTTACTTATATCGTTCAGATCAGTCAATTTGTCACAGTTCAGAAAGAAAAGAAATCGATAGAGGGAAACTCAGCAGGTCTGGCACATCTGAGAGGGATATGCAGAATTAACATTTGATTTCAATATGACTTTTTCAGAACAGTGTCACATCATAATCGATATGTTAACTTTGTTTCTCTCTGCAGATACTTCCTCATCTGTTGCGTTTCTACCATCATTTTCTGTTTGTATTTCATGTTTCCGTATCACTATATTTCATGTTTCTTGACAGGGCTACATGCTGAATTTGGTTATATATGGACAATGTAGTCCTTTCCTGTTCCTATTATAGTTGGTGTGTCTGGGACACCTCTGTTATGGCCGAAATCTGTTTCTTCTTTAAGATTCAAAGGAAAAAAGAATATTTTTTCTGATGACCCTGTAAATCTCAGGAACTCCACTTTGTTTAAAAGACATTTTAGAGGCAGCTGAAATTTCATGAGATAATAGGAATAGATTATTTATGGTGGAGCACTCTGTGACCATGTTGAGCAAACTTGTCTACCCTGTCTCCAAAGGTTTTGATTACATATCACAGAATTATTTACAGCAAAAGTGGGGGGAACTCAACCCATTGTCTCTTCCAGCTTGGAATGACTATCTCTACTGTTAGTCTCCTGTATTGTCCCCATTGCCCTTCACATTTTGTTATGAGTGTCTGCTTTTTTATTGTAAGTATCCTGCCAGATATGAACAATATGATAAATCTCAAACAAAAGAAAATCAGAACTTAGAGGGCAAGGTCAGCAGGTCTGGCAGTATCTGTGAAGAGAAATCAAAGTAAACGTTTCAGGCCCGGTGACCCTACTCGATCTGTATTCCCAATGATTAAATGGTGTGTGTATAAAATATAGTTCACTTTATCACATTTAATATTATTCTTTTAGTTCACATTGTCATTCAGCATTGCATCACCCAAATGTTGGCTGTTTCCTTGTTATGCATTAGATTTAATTCTGTCTGTCAGAAAGAGGGATGATGACTGGGGAATATCATTGTACTGCCCATGCAGTCTCCACAGGCACTGCTCCCATTCCGCCCTATCTCCCACCCAATATCATGTTCACTCGAACCTGACTCATTAATTCATAAGTCTAAATGAATACTTTCATTATAATTATCCCTTTTAGTTTTGGACAGATGCCAAAATGCGTAAAAAATACGGTTTACATCAAATAAAACTGCATTTAGAAGTCTGTCAATTTATATAAATTAATTACTGAAGCATATTCCCTATGGAAGTTCAAAAGTTGCCTTATTAGAGCAGTGAGAGGAATATTCAGAGAAGTCCACACTTCCTGTCTATGTTCAGGGCGGTTGTGCCCAGTAACAGTCTGTTCGCTGGCGTTTGGTCCCGTGGAGGAGAGATCAGCACAGTCACAACATCCTGATTGTGATTGTTTTGGTGGGGGGCGGGGGGGGGTGGAAGGATTTTTGGAGAGATGGTTACAACATAGTAAACGGACAACAGAGCAGAATCATGTAGCCTACGAAAAGAAAATATTCTTATTCTCCTCACAACTGACTTCACTAGAGCAATTGATGATGGGAGATGTGACCAATAGTCAGAAATGTCAACATGTAGTCCAGTCCAGATATAATGTGAACTGACTGTGCTGTATTGAAAGCTGGGACTGTTTGCTCTGACCGTGATTGATGTCAGTCTCGGTGCAATGTAACTGTGTCACTGGAGGGTTTCTCTCTCCTATTAGTAAGCGCTTCATTCAGTGCGCTAACCCACTGTAGTAACAGATGCGTCAGCTCCAACAGTAACAGAGATCAACAGCTGCATGGATCTTAATCTGAGAATAGCGGACTGGAACATTGCAACAATGGAGAGGAGGTTTTCCTTGAGTCTTTTCAAGATTTCCCCTCTTGGGGATTTCTACCATATCGGATATCAGCAGTGCTGATGGCTATTCTGGGCGGGGTGGAGGGTGTGCTACTAACCTATTCTCGCTATTGTTGGCGTTCTCTACCTCTGTCCATTCATTAATCCCATAAACAAGTTTGAACTTCATTGCAATTTCTGTTACCTATATTTGTCAGAGAAAGAAACTATTGCCTTCAGTTTCAATTCATTCATTATCCATGAATTGAAGACCCCTCCCTCACAAACATCTGCGAACAAAGCTGTGCACAACCACGAGATCCCTTTTTGCCTGAACTGACTTATGTCTCGTGTTCTCTCTGTCACCAAACCTGTCCACTCCCAGCTCCTCATATCCACAATCTTCATCTCTGTGTCAGTGCTGTTGCTGAGCAAACCATTGGCTGTACGTTGCTAAAATTCAGACTAAAGATTTCAAGCTCTCTTCTGACCACTTTCCCAATTACAAATATCTCAATCACAAACTTGCTCTTGTCGCGTTACTTCATGATTAGGACAATGCATGAATGTAGGAATGTCGCTGGACGTAATTCAGAGCAAAATTTATTGAACGAAAGATAATGCTTCAAATGATTTGTTTCAAGTCCACTACAGCTGATGACAGAACTGAAATAAAAATGATAAGAATTGGAATAAAACTGAATTTCACGAAAACCAAATATAAAAGCAACATTTTGTCTGAAAACCTTCATCTTTCACTGATCACCTTCGGTAAAGAAATCTAGTGTTATTACCCAGTCTGGGTTAATTGTGACTTGAGATCCATGGCAATCTGCTTAACTTTATATTGGCTTGTGGAATGGCCTCAGAGTCAGGGCAATGAGTGATTGTCCCAAATGCTGCCCTTGGCAGAGATACCAACATCCCACGAATTAATAAAATTGAAGGTGAAATCAAATAAAGGATGATGCTCTAAATCTGGAATTATAGAAAGAAATGCAAAGAAACGAACAGAAAGTGCTGGGGAACGTTCCTGAACTGAAAGCAGCTGGAAAGGAGTGTGATTAATACCGTTGACAGGGAAGTCTGCTTTGAAGGGAAGGAGAGATCAATAGAGAAAGAGAGATATAGAAGAAAAACAGCAAACAAAGAGAGTGATGATCAGCTGGGCTGGAGATTTAATGTGAGATTCACCTCATTTATTTTTCGGCTTTCCCATCTTCCTGAATATCATGCCCTTGTAAATACAGGTATCCCCTACTTTTCCAAAGTTCGCTTTTCGCCACTTCCCTTTCCGACTGACTTACATTAGGACATTGTTTCGCTAACCAAAAATAAATCCGAACAGGATTTTCACTTTTACGAAGAAAGTCGAAATTTTTTCCCAGATAAATTAGTCCTACTGCACTTTACACCATATCAGCTGGAAACGGTTTCGTAGGAACACTCAACTTACAAATACTGAGGGAACCTGTATATATCTAAGATCATGTTTAAAGCGATTTGATTCCCTCTGTCTGTCCTCCCTAAGTGTGGTCACCTTCGTATATTCATTAATTACATAGGGTCTCTCTGACTGGGGCAGCATGAGTTCATTTTTCCAGTTGCCCTTGAGAAGACCTTGAGCCCCTGCAGTCCACGTGTTTGATCTGATTTGGTTTCGTTTATTTTCGTCAAATGTACAATGGAAAGGTTTGTTTTTATTGTAATGCAGGCACATGACTCTAAACAAGAAAACAGAGATCACAGGGTCCTTGGACAGAGTAGGGCATACAATGGTTACAGCTTCACAGGAGGTGTGCAAAGTAAGATCGACATTAGCAAGATTAATATTATTTAAAAAGTGAGACATGTCAATTTGTCAGTCTAATAATGGTAGGGAAGGAAGTGTTCCTGAGCATGCTGGTCCATGTTTTCAAACTTCTGTGTCTCCTCCCTGTTTGAAGAGTTTGTAGGATATCATTCCTGTTTTGGGGGAGATCTTTGATGTTGCCAGCCTTTCTGCGACAATGACAAGTACAAATGGGCGAAAGGTTGTCTTCCGTGATGGTTTGGACTGTGCACAAAACCGTCTGTAGTTTCTTATGGTCCAGGCAGAGCAGTTACCATGTCAGGTCATTATGCACCCGAACAGAATGCTTTGAGTTGCCAGTATGCAGAGCACTGTGAGCCGAGCGGTTTCAAAATAGTTAGATGCAATAATTGGCTGTTAAATGGATACCCACGTTCTGGTTGCTGTTTTGACAACAATTGAAATTTAACTGATAATTTTAAATTATGTCCTCCATACCAAAAATTTGTTGAATGCATGTATTGCCAACATCGAACCAATGAACCATTCACCTGCTTCAAACGAATATAGAAGCCATCACCATCACAACGAAGGACAAAGAAACAGAAACAAAGGGAAGGAGGGAGAACGCAGCGAGCGAAACAGATGGACAGTCAGTCAGTCAAGAGAGAAAGGAAACAAAACACAAAGGAAACAAACAGTTGCATGTGCAGGGAGAAGGGAAGATAATACGTTCAGGGAAAAAACAGAAGACAGGGAAAAGGAAAACACAGGGAAATAGGCAGTGTGAGAGAAACAGTGAGAGACAAAGTTCACAGCTGGGGATAGTGTCAAGGGGAACTGGGGGAATGGGAGGAGCTGGGGTGAGGACCGAGAAACCTGATCGTGAGCACTGGAGGGAGCTGGGGGTAGGGAGATGAGGATTTATTTTGTCCTGTGCCAAAATATCCAGGAAGATCAAGGTAAGCATGGATGTACTGAACGATGGCTGTAAAACATGTCTGAGAGGCATATAGGTTACGCTGCACAGGGCGTGCGCTAGGCGAGGTCAATATGAACAAAATCAGCATTATCTGAGATTAGAGAGCCCATTCATCAGGCTAATAACAGCCAGGAAGAAGCTGTTCCTGAACTTGCTGCTCTGTGTGTTCAAGCGTCTGTATCTTTTAGCCTGATGGAAGAGGTTGTGGGAGATCTTTACAGGCATGTGATGTGTCTTTGGTAATGTTAGAACAAAGAACATTGCAGTACAGGAACAGGCCATTCGGCGGTCCAAGCCTGCGACGATCCAAATCCTCCATCTCAACCTAAAGGTGTGTGTCCCTATGCTCCCTGCCCATTCATGTATATTTCTCGAAACATCTTAAATGGAACACCACTTGTCACAGTTCTCCATTTTGAGAAACTACCTTCCCCAATTACGCTCTGTCCCCTCTTGCCAATTAAATTCTTTATCCATGTAGCTAGCACAACCTGGACACCATGTGACTTCACTTTCTCCATTACCCGACCATGGGAAATCTTATCAAACGTCTTTCTGACGCCCATGTACATGACATCTACAGCCCCTCCCATCATCAATCAACTTTGTCACTTCCTCAAATAATTCTATTAAGTTGGTAAGACATGACCTTCCTGCACTAAATCATGTTGCCTATCACTGATAAGACCATTTTCATTCAAATGAGAATAGAACCTATCCCTCAGTATCTTCTTTCGCAGCTTCCTACCCCAGACGTCAGGCTCACCGGTCTATAATTAACGGGATTATTCATGCTACCCTTCTTAACAAGGAGATTAGAAACTTTCCAGTCCTCTGGGACCTCAGTTGTGTTCAAGGATGTTACAAAGATATCTGTTAGGCCCTAGTTATTTCCTCTCTCTCTTCCCTCAGTAATCTTGGACAGATGTTGGCAGCCTTTCTACGGCAACGAGCCTGTAAATCGAGTCAATGGTTGAGAGATTGGAGTCCGTCATAGTCTGCGCTGTGAAACACAATCTTCTGTCATTTCTGACGGACTTGGGCAGAGTGTTGCCGTACCAGGCCATTATGCACCCGGACAGTATGTTCACAATAGTGCATCTGTAGAAGTAGTGCATGCTAAATATCCTGAGCCAAGTGAGGAAGGAGAGACGTTTTTGAAACATCTTGACTGTCACACCTATGTGAGAAGTCCCGGTAGGTTGCAGTTATCATCACTCCGAGGGACTTGACGCTCTGCGCTCTCTCGACCGTTGATGGAGATAGTGGCTTGTTCCCCTCCTTTCATTCTAAAGTCAATGATCAGTTTTTTACGTTTGCCGAATTTGAGAGGGAGGTTATTATCATTCCACCATGCCACCAAACCCACTATCTTCTTTCTGTGTTCAGACTCATCGTTGTTTGATATCTCTCCTGCTTTGGTGATGTCATCAGCAAACTTATAGTTGGCATTGCTTGGAATTTGGCAACACCTCCACGTGTGTACCGGAGTACAGTAGGGGGCTGAGGACACAGCCGTGTGTGTACCGGAGTACAGTAGGGTCTGAGGACAGAGCCGTGTGTGTACAGGGAGTACAATAGGGGGCTGAGGACACAGCAATGTGTGTTACAGGGAGGAACAGTAGGGGACTGAGGACACAGCCCTTGTGTGTACAGGAGTATACAGTAGCGAGCTGAGGGACAGGCCGTGTGTGTACAGGAGTACAGTAGGGAGGCTGAGGACACAGCCGTGTGTGTACAGGAGTTACAGTAGGGGGCTGAGGACACATCTGTTTGTTGCATAGGAGTAACAGTCGTGGGTGATGACACAGCCGTAGTGTAAACAAGGAGTACGGTAGGGGGCTGAGGCACACTGCTGTCAAGCACAGGGAGTACAGTAGGACTGAGGCCACAGCCGTGTGTGTACATGGAGTACAGTAGGGGGCTGAGGACACAGCCGTGTGTGTACAGGGAGTACAGTAGGACCGAAGGCACAGCCGTCGGTGTACAG